>NC_090336.1:74919154-75104859 GCF_035084215.1 Heptranchias perlo
TCATCTCATTATATATAGATACATATAGAACCCCCATACACATCTCATTATATATAGATACATATAGAACCCCCATACACATCTCATTATATATAGATACAGATAGAACCCCATACACATCTCATTATATATAGATACATATAGAACCTCCATACACATCTCATTATATATAGATACAGATAGAACCCCATACACATCTCATTATATATAGATACATATAGAACCCCATACACATCTCATTATATATAGATACAGATAGAACCCTATACACATCTCATTATATATAGATACAGATAGAACCCCATACACATCTCATTATATATAGATACATATAGAACCCCAAACACATCTCATTATATAGATACAGATAGAACCCCATACACATCTCATTATATATAGATACAGATAGAACCCCATACACATCTCATTATATATAGATACAGATAGAACCCCATACACATCTCATTATATATAGATACATATAGAACCCCATACACATCTCATTATATATAGATACATATAGAACCCCATACACATCTCATTATATATAGATACATATAGAACCCCATACACATCTCATTATATATAGATACATATAGAACCCCATACACATCTCATTATATATAGATACATATAGACCCCCATACACATCTCATTATATATAGATACAGATAGAACCCATACACATCTCATTATATATAGATACAGATAGAACCCCATACACATCTCATTATATATAGATACATATAGAACCCCATACAGCATCTCATTATATATAGATACAGATAGAACCCCATACACATCTCATTATATATAGATACATATAGAACCCCATACACATCTCATTATATATAGATACAGATAGAACCCTATACACATCTCATTATATATAGATACAGATAGAACCCCATACACATCTCATTATATATAGATACAGATAGAACCCCATACACATCTCATTATATATAGATACATATAGAACCCCATACACATCTCATTATATATAGATACAGATAGAACCCCATACACATCTCATTATATATAGATACAGATAGAACCCCATACACATCTCATTATATATAGATACAGATAGAACCCCATACACATCTCATTATATATAGATACAGATAGAACCCCATACACATCTCATTATATATAGATACAGATAGAACCCCATACACATCTCATTATATATAGATACAGATAGAACCCCATACACATCTCATTATATATAGATACAGATAGAACCCCATACACATCTCATTATATATAGATACAGATAGAACCCCATACACATCTCATTATATATAGATACATATAGAACCCCAAACACATCTCATTATATATAGATACAGATAGAACCCCTATACACATCTCATTATATATAGATACAGATAGAACCCCATACACATCTCATTATATATAGATACATATAGAACCCCAATACACATCTCATTATATATAGATACAGATAGAACCCCATACACATCTCATTATATATAGATACATATAGAACCCCAAACACATCTCATTATATATAGATACAGATAGAACCCCATACACATCTCATTATATATAGATACATATAGAACCCCATACACATCTCATTATATATAGATACAGATAGAACCCCATACACATCTCATTATATATAGATACAGATAGAACCCCATACACATCTCATTATATATAGATACATATAGAACCCCATACACATCTCATTATATATAGATACAGATAGAACCCCATACACATCTCATTATATATAGATACATATAGAACCCCATACACATCTCATTATATATAGATACAGATAGAACCCCATACACATCTCATTATATATAGATACAGATAGAACCCCATACACATCTCATTATATATAGATACATATAGAACCCCATACACATCTCATTATATATAGATACATATAGAACCCCAAACACATCTCATTATATATAGATACATATAGAACCCCATACACATCTCATTATATATAGATACAGATAGAACCCCATACACATCTCATTATATATAGATACATATAGAACCCCATACACATCTCATTATATATAGATACATATAGAACCCCATACACATCTCATTATATATAGATACATATAGAACCCCATACACATCTCATTATATATAGATACATATAGAACCCCATAAACATCTCATTATATATAGATACATATAGAACCCCATACACATCTCATTATATATAGATACATATAGAACCCAAACACATCTCATTATATATAGATACAGATAGAACCCCATACACATCTCATTATATATAGATACATATAGAACCCCAAACACATCTCATTATATATAGATACAGATAGAACCCCATACACATCTCATTATATATAGATACATATAGAACCCCAAACACATCTCATTATATATAGATACAGATAGAACCCCATACACATCTCATTATATATAGATACATATAGAACCCCAAACACATCTCATTATATATAGATACATATAGAACCCCATACACATCTCATTATATATAGATACATATAGAACCCCAATACACATCTCATTATATATAGATACATATAGAACCCCATACACATCTCATTATATATAGATACATATAGAACCCCATACACATCTCATTATATATAGATACATATAGAACCCCATACACATCTCATTATATATAGATACATATAGAACCCCATACACATCTCATTATATATAGATACATATAGAACCCCATACACATCTCATTATATATAGATACATATAGAACCCCATACACATCTCATTATATATAGATACATATAGAACCCCATACACATCTCATTATATATAGATACATATAGAACCCCATACACATCTCATTATATATAGATACATATAGAACCCCATACACATCTCATTATATATAGATACATATAGAACCCCATACACATCTCATTATATATAGATACATATAGAACCCCATACACATCTCATTATATATAGATACATATAGAACCCCATACACATCTCATTATATATAGATACATATAGAACCCCAAACACATCTCATTATATATAGATACATATAGAACCCCATACACATCTCATTATATATAGATACATATAGAACCCCATACACATCTCATTATATATAGATACATATAGAACCCCATACACATCTCATTATATATAGATACATATAGAACCCCATACACATCTCATTATATATAGATACATATAGAACCCCATACACATCTCATTATATATAGATACATATAGAACCCCATACACATCTCATTATATATAGATACATATAGAACCCCATACACATCTCATTATATATAGATACATATAGAACCCCATACACATCTCATTATATATAGATACATATAGAACCCCATACACATCTCATTATATATAGATACATATAGAACCCCATACACATCTCATTATATATAGATACATATAGAACCCCATACACATCTCATTATATATAGATACATATAGAACCCCATACACATCTCATTATATATAGATACATATAGAACCCCATACACATCTCATTATATATAGATACATATAGAACCCCATACACATCTCATTATATATAGATACATATAGAACCCCATACACATCTCATTATATATAGATACATATAGAACCCCAAACACATCTCATTATATATAGATACATATAGAACCCCATACACATCTCATTATATATAGATACATATAGAACCCCATACACATCTCATTATATATAGATACATATAGAACCCCATACACATCTCATTATATATAGATACATATAGAACCCCATACACATCTCATTATATATAGATACATATAGAACCCCATACACATCTCATTATATATAGATACATATAGAACCCCATACAGATCTCATTATATATAGATACATATAGAACCCCAAACACATCTCATTATGTATAGATACAGATAGAACCCTATACACATCTCATTATATATAGATACAGATAGAACCCCATACACATCTCATTATATATAGATACATATAGAACCCCAAACACATCTCATTAGATATAGATACAGATAGAACCCCATACACATCTCATTATATATAGATAAATATAGAACCCCAAACACATCTCATTATATATAGATACAGATAGAACCCTATACACATCTCATTATATATAGATACAGATAGAACCCCATACACATCTCATTATATATAGATACATATAGAACCCCAAACACATCTCATTATATATAGATACAGATAGAACCCCATACACATCTCATTATATATAGATACATATAGAACCCCAAACACATCTCATTATATATAGATACAGATAGAACCCCATACACATCTCATTATATATAGATACATATAGAACCCCATACACATCTCATTATATATAGATACAGATAGAACCCCATACACATCTCATTATATATAGATACAGATAGAACCCCATACACATCTCATTATATATAGATACATATAGAACCCCAAACACATCTCATTATATATAGATACAGATAGAACCCCATACACATCTCATTATATATAGATACATATAGAACCCCATACACATCTCATTATATATAGATACAGATAGAACCCCATACACATCTCATTATATATAGATACATATAGAACCCCATACACATCTCATTATATATAGATACATATAGAACCCCCATACACATCTCATTATATATAGATACAGATAGAACCCCAAACACATCTCATTATATATAGATACATATAGAACCCCATACACATCTCATTATATATAGATACATATAGAACCCCATACACATCTCATTATATATAGATACATATAGAACCCCCATACACATCTCATTATATATAGATACAGATAGAACCCCATACACATCTCATTATATATAGATACAGATAGAACCCCATACACATCTCATTATATATAGATACATATAGAACCCCCATACACATCTCATTATATATAGATACAGATAGAACCCCAAACACATCTCATTATATATAGATACATATAGAACCCATACACATCTCATTATATATAGATACATATAGAACCCATACACATCTCATTATATATAGATACAGATAGAACCCCATACACATCTCATTATATATAGATACATATAGAACCCCAAACACATCTCATTATATATAGATACAGATAGAACCCTATACACATCTCATTATATATAGATACAGATAGAACCCCATACACATCTCATTATATATAGATACAGATAGAACCCTATACACATCTCATTATATATAGATACAGATAGAACCCCCATACACATCTCATTATATATAGATACATATAGAACCCCAAACACATCTCATTATATATAGATACAGATAGAACCCTATACACATCTCATTATATATAGATACAGATAGAACCCCATACACATCTCATTATATATAGATACATATAGAACCCCAAACACATCTCATTATATATAGATACAGATAGAACCCCATACACATCTCATTATATATAGATACAGATAGAACCCCATACACATCTCATTATATATAGATACAGATAGAACCCCATACACATCTCATTATATATAGATACATATAGAACCCCCATACACATCTCATTATATATAGATACAGATAGAACCCTATACACATCTCATTATATATAGATACAGATAGAACCCCATACACATCTCATTATATATAGATACAGATAGAACCCCATACACATCTCATTATATATAGATACATATAGAACCCCCATACACATCTCATTATATATAGATACATATAGAACCCCAAACACATCTCATTATATATAGATACAGATAGAACCCTATACACATCTCATTATATATAGATACAGATAGAACCCCATACACATCTCATTATATATAGATACATATAGAACCCCAAACACATCTCATTATATATAGATACAGATAGAACCCCATACACATCTCATTATATATAGATACATATAGAACCCCAAACACATCTCATTATATATAGATACAGATAGAACCCTATACACATCTCATTATATATAGATACAGATAGAACCCCATACACATCTCATTATATATAGATACATATAGAACCCCAAACACATCTCATTATATATAGATACAGATAGAACCCCATACACATCTCATTATATATAGATACAGATAGAACCCTATACACATCTCATTATATATAGATACAGATAGAACCCCATACACATCTCATTATATATAGATACATATAGAACCCCATACACATCTCATTATATATAGATACAGATAGAACCCCAAACACATCTCATTATATATAGATACATATAGAACCCCAAACACATCTCATTATATATAGATACAGATAGAACCCTATACACATCTCATTATATATAGATACAGATAGAACCCCATACACATCTCATTATATATAGATACATATAGAACCCCAAACACATCTCATTATATATAGATACGTATAGAACCCCAAACACATCTCATTATATATAGATACATATAGAACCCTATACACATCTCATTATATATAGATACAGATAGAACCCCATACACATCTCATTATATATAGATACATATAGAACCCCAAACACATCTCATTATATATAGATACAGATAGAACCCCAAACACATCTCATTATATATAGATACATATAGAACCCTATACACATCTCATTATATATAGATACATATAGAACCCCCATACACATCTCATTATATATAGATACATATAGAACCCCATACACATCTCATTATATATAGATACATATAGAACCCCCATACACATCTCATTATATATAGATACAGATAGAACCCCATACACATCTCATTATATATAGATACAGATAGAACCCCATACACATCTCATTATATATAGATACATATAGAACCCCCATACACATCTCATTATATATAGATACAGATAGAACCCCAAACACATCTCATTATATATAGATACATATAGAACCTCATACACATCTCATTATATATAGATACAGATAGAACCCCATACACATCTCATTATATATAGATACATATAGAACCCCAAACACATCTCATTATATATAGATACAGATAGAACCCTATACACATCTCATTATATATAGATACAGATAGAACCCCATACACATCTCATTATATATAGATACAGATAGAACCCTATACACATCTCATTATATATAGATACATATAGAACCCCCATACACATCTCATTATATATAGATACATATAGAACCCCAAACACATCTCATTATATATAGATACAGATAGAACCCTATACACATCTCATTATATATAGATACAGATAGAACCCCATACACATCTCATTATATATAGATACATATAGAACCCCAAACACATCTCATTATATATAGATACAGATAGAACCCCATACACATCTCATTATATATAGATACAGATAGAACCCCATACACATCTCATTATATATAGATACAGATAGAACCCCATACACATCTCATTATATATAGATACATATAGAACCCCCATACACATCTCATTATATATAGATACAGATAGAACCCTATACACATCTCATTATATATAGATACAGATAGAACCCCATACACATCTCATTATATATAGATACAGATAGAACCCCATACACATCTCATTATATATAGATACATATAGAACCCCCATACACATCTCATTATATATAGATACATATAGAACCCCAAACACATCTCATTATATATAGATACAGATAGAACCCTATACACATCTCATTATATATAGATACAGATAGAACCCCATACACATCTCATTATATATAGATACATATAGAACCCCAAACACATCTCATTATATATAGATACAGATAGAACCCCATACACATCTCATTATATATAGATACATATAGAACCCCAAACACATCTCATTATATATAGATACAGATAGAACCCTATACACATCTCATTATATATAGATACAGATAGAACCCCATACACATCTCATTATATATAGATACATATAGAACCCCAAACACATCTCATTATATATAGATACAGATAGAACCCCATACACATCTCATTATATATAGATACAGATAGAACCCTATACACATCTCATTATATATAGATACAGATAGAACCCCATACACATCTCATTATATATAGATACATATAGAACCCCATACACATCTCATTATATATAGATACAGATAGAACCCCAAACACATCTCATTATATATAGATACATATAGAACCCCAAACACATCTCATTATATATAGATACAGATAGAACCCTATACACATCTCATTATATAAAGATACAGATAGAACCCCATACACATCTCATTATATATAGATACATATAGAACCCCAAACACATCTCATTATATATAGATACGTATAGAACCCCAAACACATCTCATTATATATAGATACATATAGAACCCTATACACATCTCATTATATATAGATACAGATAGAACCCCATACACATCTCATTATATATAGATACATATAGAACCCCAAACACATCTCATTATATATAGATACAGATAGAACCCCATACACATCTCATTATATATAGATACATATAGAACCCCAAACACATCTCATTATATATAGATACAGATAGAACCCCATACACATCTCATTATATATAGATACATATAGAACCCCATACACATCTCATTATATATAGATACAGATAGAACCCCATACACATCTCATTATATATAGATACATATAGAACCCCAAACACATCTCATTATATATAGATACATATAGAACCCCAAACACATCTCATTATATATAGATACAGATAGAACCCCAAACACATCTCATTATATATAGATACATATAGAACCCCAAACACATCTCATTATATATAGATACAGATAGAACCCTATACACATCTCATTATATATAGATACATATAGAACCCCATACACATCTCATTATATTTCGATACATATAGAAACCCCATACACATCTCATTATATATAGATACATATAGAACCCCCATACACATCTCATTATATATAGATACAGATAGAACCCCAAACACATCTCATTATATATAGATACATATAGAACCCCCATACACATCTCATTATATATAGATACATATAGAACCCCATACACATCTCATTATATATAGATACATATAGAACCCCCATACACATCTCATTATATATAGATACAGATAGAACCCCATACACATCTCATTATATATAGATACAGATAGAACCCCATACACATCTCATTATATATAGATACATATAGAACCCCCATACACATCTCATTATATATAGATACAGATAGAACCCCAAACACATCTCATTATATATAGATACATATAGAACCTCATACACATCTCATTATATATAGATACAGATAGAACCCCATACACATCTCATTATATATAGATACATATAGAACCCCAAACACATCTCATTATATATAGATACAGATAGAACCCTATACACATCTCATTATATATAGATACAGATAGAACCCCATACACATCTCATTATATATAGATACAGATAGAACCCTATACACATCTCATTATATATAGATACATATAGAACCCCCATACACATCTCATTATATATAGATACATATAGAACCCCAAACACATCTCATTATATATAGATACAGATAGAACCCTATACACATCTCATTATATATAGATACAGATAGAACCCCATACACATCTCATTATATATAGATACATATAGAACCCCAAACACATCTCATTATATATAGATACAGATAGAACCCCATACACATCTCATTATATATAGATACAGATAGAACCCCATACACATCTCATTATATATAGATACAGATAGAACCCCATACACATCTCATTATATATAGATACATATAGAACCCCCATACACATCTCATTATATATAGATACAGATAGAACCCTATACACATCTCATTATATATAGATACAGATAGAACCCCATACACATCTCATTATATATAGATACATATAGAACCCCATACACATCTCATTATATATAGATACATATAGAACCCCATACACATCTCATTATATATAGATACAGATAGAACCCCATACACATCTCATTATATATAGATACATATAGAACCCCCATACACATCTCATTATATATAGATACATATAGAACCGCAAACACATCTCATTATATATAGATACAGATAGAACCCTATACACATCTCATTATATATAGATACAGATAGAACCCCATACACATCTCATTATATATAGATACATATAGAACCCCAAACACATCTCATTATATATAGATACAGATAGAACCCCATACACATCTCATTATATATAGATACATATAGAACCCCAAACACATCTCATTATATATAGATACAGATAGAACCCTATACACATCTCATTATATATAGATACAGATAGAACCCCATACACATCTCATTATATATAGATACATATAGAACCCCAAACACATCTCATTATATATAGATACAGATAGAACCCCATACACATCTCATTATATATAGATACAGATAGAACCCTATACACATCTCATTATATATAGATACAGATAGAACCCCATACACATCTCATTATATATAGATACATATAGAACCCCATACACATCTCATTATATATAGATACAGATAGAACCCCAAACACATCTCATTATATATAGATACATATAGAACCCCAAACACATCTCATTATATATAGATACAGATAGAACCCTATACACATCTCATTATATATAGATACAGATAGAACCCCATACACATCTCATTATATATAGATACATATAGAACCCCAAACACATCTCATTATATATAGATACGTATAGAACCCCAAACACATCTCATTATATATAGATACATATAGAACCCTATACACATCTCATTATATATAGATACAGATAGAACCCCATACACATCTCATTATATATAGATACATATAGAACCCCAAACACATCTCATTATATATAGATACAGATAGAACCCCATACACATCTCATTATATATAGATACATATAGAACCCCAAACACATCTCATTATATATAGATACAGATAGAACCCCATACACATCTCATTATATATAGATACATATAGAACCCCATACACATCTCATTATATATAGATACAGATAGAACCCCATACACATCTCATTATATATAGATACATATAGAACCCCAAACACATCTCATTATATATAGATACATATAGAACCCCAAACACATCTCATTATATATAGATACAGATAGAACCCCAAACACATCTCATTATATATAGATACATATAGAACCCCAAACACATCTCATTATATATAGATACAGATAGAACCCTATACACATCTCATTATATATAGATACATATAGAACCCCATACACATCTCATTATATTTCGATACATATAGAACCCCATACACATCTCATTATATATAGATACATATAGAAACCCAAACACATCTCATTATATATAGATACATATAGAACCCCATACACATCTCATTATATATAGATACATATAGAACCCTATACACATCTCATTATATATAGATACATATAGAACCCTATACACATCTCATTATATATAGATACATATAGAACCCCAAACACATCTCATTATATATAGATACATATAGAACCCCATACACATCTCATTATATATAGATACATATAGAACCCCATACACATCTCATTATATATAGATACATATAGAACCCCATACACATCTCATTATATATAGATACATATAGAACCCCATACACATCTCATTATATATAGATACATATAGAACCCCATACACATCTCATTATATATAGATACATATAGAACCCCAAACACATCTCATTATATATAGATACATATAGAACCCCTATACACATCTCATTATATATAGATACATATAGAACCCCCATACACATCTAATTATATATAGATACATATAGAACCCCCATACACATCTCATTATATATAGATACATATAGAACCCCCATACACATCTCATTATATATAGATACATATAGAACCCCATACAGATCTCATTATATATAGATACATATAGAACCCCAAACACATCTCATTATGTATAGATACAGATAGAACCCTATACACATCTCATTATATATAGATACAGATAGAACCCCATACACATCTCATTATATATAGATACATATAGAACCCCAAACACATCTCATTAGATATAGATACAGATAGAACCCCATACACATCTCATTATATATAGATAAATATAGAACCCCAAACACATCTCATTATATATAGATACAGATAGAACCCTATACACATCTCATTGTATATAGATACAGATAGAACCCCATACACATCTCATTATATATAGATACATATAGAACCCCAAACACATCTCATTATATATAGATACAGATAGAACCCCATACACATCTCATTATATATAGATACATATAGAACCCCAAACACATCTCATTATATATAGATACAGATAGAACCCCATACACATCTCATTATATATAGATACATATAGAACCCTATACACATCTCATTATATATAGATACATATAGAACCCTATACACATCTCATTATATATAGATACATATAGAACCCCAAACACATCTCATTATATATAGATACAGATAGAACCCCATACACATCTCATTATATATAGATACAGATAGAACCCCATACACATCTCATTATATATAGATACATATAGAACCCCAAACACATCTCATTATATATAGATACATATAGAACCCCAAACACATCTCATTATATATAGATACAGATAGAACCCCAAACACATCTCATTATATATAGATACATATAGAACCCCAAACACATCTCATTATATATAGATACAGATAGAACCCTATACACATCTCATTATATATAGATACATATAGAACCCCATAAACATCTCATTATATTTCGATACATATAGAACCCCATACACATCTCATTATATATAGATACATATAGAAACCCAAACACATCTCATTATATATAGATACATATAGAACCCCATACACATCTCATTATATATAGATACATATAGAACCCTATACACATCTCATTATATATAGATACATATAGAACCCTATACACATCTCATTATATATAGATACATATAGAACCCCATACACATCTCATTATATATAGATACATATAGAACCCCATACACATCTCATTATATATAGATACATATAGAACCCCATACACATCTCATTATATATAGATACATATAGAACCCCAAACACATCTCATTATATATAGATACATATAGAACCCCATACACATCTCATTATATATAGATACATATAGAACCCCATACACATCTCATTATATATAGATACATATAGAACCCCATACACATCTCATTATATATAGATACATATAGAACCTCATACACATCTCATTATATATAGATACATATAGAACCCCATACACATCTCATTATATATAGATACATATAGAACCCCATACACATCTCATTATATATAGATACATATAGAACCCCCATACACATCTCATTATATATAGATACATATAGAACCCCAAACACATCTCATTATATATAGATACATATAGAACCCCATACACATCTCATTATATATAGATACATATAGAACCCCAAACACATCTCATTATATATAGATACATATAGAACCCCATACACATCTCATTATATATAGATACATATAGAACCCCCATACACATCTCATTATATATAGATACATATAGAACCCCAAACACATCTCATTATATATAGATACATATAGAACCCCTATACACATCTCATTATATATAGATACATATAGAACCCCCATACACATCTAATTTTATATAGATACATATAGAACCCCCATACACATCTCATTATATATAGATACATATAGAACCCCCATACACATCTCATTATATATAGATACATATAGAACCCCATACAGATCTCATTATATATAGATACATATAGAACCCCAAACACATCTCATTATGTATAGATACAGATAGAACCCTATACACATCTCATTATATATAGATACAGATAGAACCCCATACACATCTCATTATATATAGATACATATAGAACCCCAAACACATCTCATTAGATATAGATACAGATAGAACCCCATACACATCTCATTATATATAGATAAATATAGAACCCCAAACACATCTCATTATATATAGATACAGATAGAACCCTATACACATCTCATTGTATATAGATACAGATAGAACCCCATACACATCTCATTATATATAGATACATATAGAACCCCAAACACATCTCATTATATATAGATACAGATAGAACCCCATACACATCTCATTATATATAGATACATATAGAACCCCAAACACATCTCATTATATATAGATACAGATAGAACCCCATACACATCTCATTATATATAGATACATATAGAACCCCATACACATCTCATTATATATAGATACAGATAGAACCCCATACACATCTCATTATATATAGATACATATAGAACCCCAAACACATCTCATTATATATAGATACATATAGAACCCCAAACACATCTCATTATATATAGATACAGATAGAACCCCAAACACATCTCATTATATATAGATACATATAGAACCCCAAACACATCTCATTATATATAGATACAGATAGAACCCTATACACATCTCATTATATATAGATACATATAGAACCCCATAAACATCTCATTATATTTCGATACATATAGAACCCCATACACATCTCATTATATATAGATACATATAGAAACCCAAACACATCTCATTATATATAGATACATATAGAACCCCATACACATCTCATTATATATAGATACATATAGAACCCTATACACATCTCATTATATATAGATACATATAGAACCCTATACACATCTCATTATATATAGATACATATAGAACCCCATACACATCTCATTATATATAGATACATATAGAACCCCATACACATCTCATTATATATAGATACATATAGAACCCCATACACATCTCATTATATATAGATACATATAGAACCCCAAACACATCTCATTATATATAGATACATATAGAACCCCATACACATCTCATTATATATAGATACATATAGAACCCCATACACATCTCATTATATATAGATACATATAGAACCCCATACACATCTCATTATATATAGATACATATAGAACCTCATACACATCTCATTATATATAGATACATATAGAACCCCATACACATCTCATTATATATAGATACATATAGAACCCCATACACATCTCATTATATATAGATACATATAGAACCCCCATACACATCTCATTATATATAGATACATATAGAACCCCAAACACATCTCATTATATATAGATACATATAGAACCCCATACACATCTCATTATATATAGATACATATAGAACCCCAAACACATCTCATTATATATAGATACATATAGAACCCCATACACATCTCATTATATATAGATACATATAGAACCCCCATACACATCTCATTATATATAGATACATATAGAACCCCAAACACATCTCATTATATATAGATACATATAGAACCCCATACACATCTCATTATATATAGATACATATAGAACCCCAAACACATCTCATTATATATAGATACATATAGAACCCCAAACACATCTCATTATATATAGATACATATAGAACCCCATACACATCTCATTATATATAGATACATATAGAACCCCATACACATCTCATTATATATAGATACATATAGAACCCCATACACATCTCATTATATATAGATACATATAGAACCCCCATACACATCTCATTATATATAGATACATATAGAACCCCAAACACATCTCATTATATATAGATACAGATAGAACCCCAAACACATCTCATTATATATAGATACATATAGAACCCCAAACACATCTCATTATATATAGATACAGATAGAACCCTATACACATCTCATTATATATAGATACATATAGAACCCCATACACATCTCATTATATTTCGATACATATAGAACCCCATACACATCTCATTATATATAGATACATATAGAAACCCAAACACATCTCATTATATATAGATACATATAGAACCCCATACACATCTCATTATATATAGATACATATAGAACCCTATACACATCTCATTATATATAGATACATATAGAACCCTATACACATCTCATTATATATAGATACATATAGAACCCCATACACATCTCATTATATATAGATACATATAGAACCCCAAACACATCTCATTATATATAGATACATATAGAACCCCATACACATCTCATTATATATAGATACATATAGAACCCCATACACATCTCATTATATATAGATACATATATAACCCCATACACATCTCATTATATATAGATACATATAGAACCCCAAACACATCTCATTATATATAGATACATATAGAACCCCATACACATCTCATTATATATAGATACAGATAGAACCCCAAACACATCTCATTATATATAGATACATATAGAACCCTATACACATCTCATTATATATAGATACATATAGAACCCTATACACATCTCATTATATATAGATACATATAGAACCCCAAACACATCTCATTATATATCGATACATATAGAACCCCAAACACATCTCATAATATATAAATACATATAGAACCCCATACACATCTCATTATATATAGATACATATAGAACCCTATACACATCTCATTATATATAGATACATATAGAACCTCATACACATCTCATTATATACAGATACAGAAAGAACCCCATACACATCTCATTATATATAGATACATATAGAACCTCATACAGATCTCATTATATACAGATACATATAAAACCCTATACACATCTCAGTATATATAGATACATATAGAACCCCATACACATCTCATTATATATAGATACATATGGAACCCTATACACATCTCATTATATATAGATACATATAGAACCCCAAACACATCTCATTATATATAGATACATATAGAACCCCAAACACATCTCATTATATATAGATACATATAGAACCCCATACACATCTCATTATATATAGATACATATAGAACCCCATACACATCTCATTATATATAGATACATATAGAACCCTATACACATCTCATTATATATAGATACATATAGAACCCCATACACATCTCATTATATATAGATACATATAGAACCCTATACACATCTCATTATATATAGATACATATAGAACCTCATACACATCTCATTATATATAGATACATATAGAACCCCATACACATCTCATTATATATAGATACATATAGAACCGTATACACATCTCATAATATATAGATACATATAGAACCTCATACACATCTCATTATATATAGATACATATAGAACCTCATACACATCTCATTATATATAGATACATATAGAACCCTATACACATCTCATTATATATAGATACATATAGAACCCCATACACATCTCATTATATATAGATACATATAGAACCCCAAACACATCTCATTATATATAGATACATATAGAACCCCAAACACATCTCATTATATATAGATACATATAGAACCCCATACACATCTCATTATATATAGATACATATAGAACCCCATACACATCTCATTATATATAGATACATATAGAACCCCAAACACATCTCATTATATATAGATACATATAGAACCCCAAACACATCTCATTATATATAGATACATATAGAACCCCATACACATCTCATTATATATAGATACATATAGAACCCCATACACATCTCATTATATATAGATACATATAGAACCCCAAACACATCTCATTATATATAGATACATATAGAACCCCATACACATCTCATTATATATAGATACATATAGAACACCATACACATCTCATTATATATAGATACATATAGAACCCCAAACACATCTCATTATATATAGATACATATAGAACCTCATTCACATCTCATTATATATAGATACATATAGAACCTCATTCACATCTCATTATATATAGATACATATAGAACCCTATACACATCACACTATATATGGATACATATAGAACTCCATACACATCTCATTATATATAGATACATATAGAACCCCATACACATCTCATTATATATAGATACATATAGAACCCCATACACATCTCATTATATATGGATACATATAGAACCCCATACACATCTCATTATATATAGATACATATAGAACCCCATACACATCTCATTATATATAGATACAGATAGAACCCTATACACATCTCATTATATACAGATACATATAGAACCCCAAACACATCTCATTATATATAGATACATAGAGAACCCCACACACATCTCATTATATATAGATACATATAGAACCCCATACACATCTCATTATATATAGATACATATAGAACCCCATACACATCTCATTATATATAGATACAGATAGAACCCCATACACATCTCATTATATATAGATACATATAGAACCCCATACACATCTCATTATATATAGATACAGATAGAACCCCATACACATCTCATTATATATAGATACATATAGAACCCAATACACATCTCATTATATATAGATACATATAGAACCCCATACACATCTCATTATATATAGATACAGATAGAACCCTATACACATCTCATTATATACAGATACATATAGAACCCCAAACACATCTCATTATATACAGATACATATAGAACCCCATACACATCTCATTATATATAGATACATATAGAACCCCATACACATCTCATTATATATAGATACATATAGAACCTCATACACATCTCATTATATATAGATACATATAGAACCCCATACACATCTCATTATATATAGATACATATAGAACCCCATACACATCTCATTATATATAGATACAGATAGAACCCGATACACATCTCATTATATATAGATACATATAGAACCCCATACACATCTCATTATATATAGATACATATAGAACCCCATACACATCTCATTATATATAGATACATATAGAACCCCATACACATCTCATTATATATAGATACATATAGAACCCTATACACATCTCATTATATATAGATACAGATAGAACCTCATACACATCTCATTATATATAGATACATATAGAACCCCAAACACGTCTCATAATATATAGATAAATATAGAACCCCATACACATCTCATTATATATAGATACATATAGAACCCCATACACATCTCATTATATATAGATACATATAGAACCTCATACACATCTCATTATATATAGATACATATAGAACCCCATACGCATCTCATTATATATAGATACAGATAGAACCCCATACACATCTCATTATATATAGATACATATAGAACCCTATACACATCTCATTATATATAGATACATATAGAACCCCATACACATCTCATTATATATAGATACAGATAGAACCCTATACACATCTCATTATATACAGATACATATAGAACCCCAAACACATCTCATTATATACAGATACATATAGAACCCCATACACATCTCATTATATATAGATACATATAGAACCCCATACACATCTCATTATATATAGATACATATAGAACCTCATACACATCTCATTATATATAGATACATATAGAACCCCATACACATCTCATTATATATAGATACATATAGAACCCCATGCACATCTCATTATATATAGATACAGATAGAACCCGATACACATCTCATTATATATAGATACATATAGAACCCCATACACATCTCATTATATATAGATACATATAGAACCCCATACACATCTCATTATATATAGATACATATAGAACCCCATACACATCTCATTATATATAGATACATATAGAACCCTATACACATCTCATTATATATAGATACAGATAGAACCTCATACACATCTCATTATATATAGATACATATAGAACCCCAAACACGTCTCATAATATATAGATAAATATAGAACCCCATACACATCTCATTATATATAGATACATATAGAACCCCATACACATCTCATTATATATAGATACATATAGAACCTCATACACATCTCATTATATATAGATACATATAGAACCCCATACACATCTCATTATATATAGATACATATAGAACCCCCATACACATCTCATTATATATAGATACAGATAGAACCCCATACATATCTCATTATATATAGATACATATAGAACCCTATACACATCTCATTATATATAGATACAGATAGAACCTCATACACATCTCATTATATATAGATACATATAGAACCCCATACACATCTCATTATATATAGATAAATATAGAACCCCATACACATCTCATTATATATAGATACATATAGAACCTCATACACATCTCATTATATATAGATACATATAGAACCCCATACACATCTCATTATATGTAGATACATATAGAACCCCATACACATCTCATTATATATAGATACATATAGAACCCCATACACATCTCATTATATATAGATACAGATAGAACCTCATACACATCTCATTGTATATAGATACATATAGAACCCCATACACATCTCATTATATATAGATACATATAGAACCCTATACACATCTCATTATATATAGATACATATAGAACCCCAAACACATCTCATTATATATAGATACATATAGAACCCCAAACACATCTCATTATATATAGATACAGATAGAACCTCATACACATCTCATTGTATATAGATACATATAGAACCCCATACACATCTCATTATATATAGAGACATATAGAACCCCATACACATCTCATTATATATAGATACATATAGAACCCCAAACACATCTCATTATATATAGATATAGATAGAACCTCATACACATCTCATTGTATATAGATACATATAGAACCCCATACACATCTCATTATATATAGATACATATAGAACCCCATACACATCTCATTATATATAGATACATATAGAACCCCATACACATCTCATTATATATAGATACATATAGAACCCCATACACATCTCATTATATATAGATACATATAGAACCCCATACACATCTCATTATATATAGATACATATAGAACCCCATACACATCTCATTATATATAGATACATATAGAACCCCATACACATCTCATTATATATAGATACATATAGAACCCCATACACATCTCATTATATACAGATACATATAGAACCCCCATACACATCTCATTATATATAGATACAGATAGAACCCTATACACATCTCATTATATATAGATACATATAGAACCCCAAACACATCTCATTATATATAGATACAGTTAGAACCCTATACACATCTCATTATATTTCGATACATATAGAACCCCATACACATCTCATTATATGTAGATACAGATAGAACCCCATACACATCTCATTATATATAGATACATATAGAACCCCATACACATCTCATTATATACAGATACAGATAGAACCCCATACACATCTCATTATATATAGATACAGATAGAACCCTATACACATCTCATTATATATAGATACATATAGAACCCCCATACACATCTCATTATATATAGATACAGATAGAACCCCATACACATCTCATTATATATAGATACATATAGAACCCTATACACATCTCATTATATTTCGATACATATAGAACCCTATACACATCTCATTATATTTCGATACATATAGAACCCTATACACATCTCATTATATATAGATACAGATAGAACCCTATACACATCTCATTATATATAGATACATATAGAACCCCATACACATCTCATTATATATAGATACATATAGAACCCCATACACATCTCATTATATATAGATACAGATAGAACCTCATACACATCTCATTGTATATAGATACATATAGAACCCCATACACATCTCATTATATATAGATACATATAGAACCCTATACACATCTCATTATATATAGATACATATAGAACCCCAAACACATCTCATTATATATAGATACATATAGAACCCCAAACACATCTCATTATATATAGATACAGATAGAACCTCATACACATCTCATTGTATATAGATACATATAGAACCCCATACACATCTCATTATATATAGAGACATATAGAACCCCATACACATCTCATTATATATAGATACATATAGAACCCCAAACACATCTCATTATATATAGATATAGATAGAACCTCATACACATCTCATTGTATATAGATACATATAGAACCCCATACACATCTCATTATATATAGATACATATAGAACCCCATACACATCTCATTATATATAGATACATATAGAACCCCATACACATCTCATTATATATAGATACATATAGAACCCCATACACATCTCATTATATATAGATACATATAGAACCCCATACACATCTCATTATATATAGATACATATAGAACCCCATACACATCTCATTATATATAGATACATATAGAACCCCATACACATCTCATTATATATAGATACATATAGAACCCCATACACATCTCATTATATACAGATACATATAGAACCCCCATACACATCTCATTATATATAGATACAGATAGAACCCTATACACATCTCATTATATATAGATACATATAGAACCCCAAACACATCTCATTATATATAGATACAGTTAGAACCCTATACACATCTCATTATATTTCGATACATATAGAACCCCATACACATCTCATTATATGTAGATACAGATAGAACCCCATACACATCTCATTATATATAGATACATATAGAACCCCATACACATCTCATTATATATAGATACAGATAGAACCCCATACACATCTCATTATATATAGATACAGATAGAACCCTATACACATCTCATTATATATAGATACATATAGAACCCCCATACACATCTCATTATATATAGATACAGATAGAACCCCATACACATCTCATTATATATAGATACATATAGAACCCTATACACATCTCATTATATTTCGATACATATAGAACCCTATACACATCTCATTATATTTCGATACATATAGAACCCTATACACATCTCATTATATATAGATACAGATAGAACCCTATACACATCTCATTATATATAGATACATATAGAACCCTATACACATCTCATTATATATAGATACATATAGAACCCTATACACATCTCATTATATATAGATACATATAGAATCCCATACACATCTCATTATATATAGATACATATAGAACCCCATACACATCTCATTATATATAGATACAGATAGAACCCCATACACATCTCATTATATATAGATACATATAGAACCCTATACACATCTCATTATATTTCGATACATATAGAACCCTATACACATCTCATTATATTTCGATACATATAGAACCCTATACACATCACATTATATATAGATACAGATAGAACCCTATACACATCTCATTATATATAGATACATATAGAACCCTATACACATCTCATTATATATAGATACATATAGAACCCTATACACATCTCATTATATATAGATACATATAGAACCCCATACACATCTCATTATATATAGATACATATAGAACCCTATACACATCTCATTATATATAGATACATATAGAACCCCATACACATCTCATTATATATAGATACATATAGAACCCCATACACATCTCATTATATATAGATACATATAGAACCCCATACGCATCTCATTATATATAGATACATAGAGAACCCTATACACATCTCATTATATATAGATACATATAGAACCTCATACACATCTCATTATATATAGATACATATAGAAACCTATACACATCTCATTATATATAGATACATATAGAACCCCATACACATCTCATTATATATAGATACATATAGAACCCCATACACATCTCATTATATATAGATACATATAGAACCCTATACACATCTCATTATATATAGATACATATAGAACCCCAAACACATCTCATTATATATAGATACATATAGAACCCCAAACACATCTCATTATATATAGATACAGATAGAACCCCATACACATCTCATTATATATAGATACATATAGAACCCTATACACATCTCATTATATATAGATACAGATAGAACCCCATACACATCTCATTATATATAGATACATATAGAACCCTATACACATCTCATTATATATAGATACATATAGAACCCCATACACATCTCATTATATATAGATACATATAGAACCCCATACACATCTCATTATATATAGATACATATAGAACCCCATACACATCTCATTATATATAGATACATATAGAACCCCATACACATCTCATTATATATAGATACATATAGAACCCTATACACATCTCATAATATATAGATACATATAGAACCCTATACACATCTCATTATATATAGATACATATAGAACCCCATACACATCTCATTATATATAGATACATATAGAACCCTATACACATCTCATTATATGTAGATACATATAGAACCCTATACACATCTCATTATATATAGATACAGATAGAACGTCATACACATCTCATTATATATAGATACATATAGAACCCCATACACATCTCATTATATATAGATACAGATAGAACCTCATACACATCTCATTATATATAGATACATATAGAACCCCATACACATCTCATAATATATGGATACATATAGAACCCTGTACACATCTCATTATATATAGATACATATAGAACCCTATACACATCTCATTATATATAGATACATATAGAACCCCATACACATCTCATTATATATAGATACATATAGAACCCTATACACATCTCATTATATATAGATACATATAGAACCCTATACACATCTCATTATATTTCGATACATATAGAACCCTATACACATCTCATTATATATAGATACAGATAGAACCCCATACACATCTCATTATATATAGATACATATAGAACCCCATACACATCTCATTATATATAGATACATATAGAACCCCATACACATCTCATTATATATAGATACATATAGAACCCCATACACATCTCATTATATATAGATACAGATAGAACCCTATACACATCTCATTATATATAGATACATATAGAACCCCATACACATCTCATTATATATAGATACATATAGAACCCTATACACATCTCATTATATATAGATACATATAGAACCCTATACACATCTCATTATATTTCGATACATATAGAACCCTATACACATCTCATTATATATAGATACATATAGAACCCCATACACATCTCATTATATATAGATACATATAGAACCCCATACACATCTCATTATATATAGATACATATAGAACCCCATACACATCTCATTATATATAGATACATATAGAACCCCATACACATCTCATTATATATAGATACATATAGAACCCCATACACATCTCATTATATATAGAATCATAGAATCATAGAAGTTACAACATGGAAACAGGCCCTTCGGCCCAACATGTCCATGTCGCCCAGTTTATACCACTAAGCTAGTCCCAATTGCCTGCACTTGGCCCATATCCCTCGATACCCATCTTCCCCATGTAACTGTCCAAATGCTTTTTAAAAGACAAAATTGTACCCGCCTCTACTACTGCCTCTGGCAGCTCGTTCCAGACACTCACCACCCTTTGAGTGAAAAAATTGCCCCTCTGGATCCTTTTGTATCTCTCCCCTCTCACCTTAAATCTGTGCCCCCTCGTTATAGACTCCCCTACCTTTGGGAAAAGATTTTGACTATCGACCTTATCTATGCCCCTCATTATTTTATAGACTTCTATAAGATCACCCCTTAACCTCCTACTCTCCAGGGAATAAAGTCCCAGTCTGTCTAACCTCTCCCTGTAAGTCAAACCATCAAGTCCCGGTAGCATCCTAGTAAATCTTTTCTGCACTCTTTCTAGTTTAATAATATCCTTTCTATAATAGGGTGACCAGAACTGTACACAGTACTCCAAGTGTGGCCTCACCAATGCCCTGTACAACTTCAACAAGACATCCCAACTCCTGCATTCAATGTTCTGACCAATGAAACCAAGCATGCTGAATGCCTTCTTCACCACCCTATCCACCTGTGACTCCACTTTCAAGGAGCTATGAATCTGTACTCCTAGATCTCTTTGTTCTATAACTCTCCCCAACGCCCTACCATTAACGGAGTAGGTCCTGGCCCGATTCGATCTACCAAAATGCATCACCTCACATTTATCTAAATTAAACTCCATCTGCCATTCATCGGCCCACTGGCCCAATTTATCAAGATCCCGTTGCAATCCTAGATAACCTTCTTCACTGTCCACAATGCCACCAATCTTGGTGTCATCTGCAAACTTACTAACCATGCCTCCTAAATTCTCATCCAAATCATTAATATAAATAACAAATAACAGCGGACCCAGCACCGATCCCTGAGGCACACCGCTGGACACAGGCATCCAGTTTGAAAAACAACCCTCGACAACCACCCTCTGTCTTTTGTCGTCAAGCCAATTTTGTATCCAATTGGCTACCTCACCTTGGATCCCATGAGATTTAACCTTATGTAACAACCTACCATGCGGTACCTTGTCAAATGCTTTGCTGAAGTCCATGTAGACCACGTCTACTGCACAGCCCTCATCTATCTTCTTGGTTACCCCTTCAAAAAACTCAATCAAATTCGTGAGACATGATTTTCCTCTCACAAAACCATGCTGACTGTTCCTAATTAGTCCCTGCCTCTCCAAATGCCTGTAGATTCTGTCCCTCAGAATACCCTCTAACAACTTACCCACTACAGATGTCAGGCTCACCGGTCTGTAGTTCCCAGGCTTTTCCCTGCCGCCCTTCTTAAACAAAGGCACAACATTTGCTACCCTCCAATCTTCAGGCACCTCACCTGTAGCGGTGGATGATTCAAATATCTCTGCTAGGGGACCCGCAATTTCCTCCCTAACCTCCCATAACGTCCTGGGATACATTTCATCAGGTCCCGGAGATTTATCTACCTTGATGCGCGTTAAGACTTCCAGCACCTCCCTCTCTGTAATATGTACACTCCTCAAGACATCACTATTTATTTCCCCAAGTTCCCTAACATCCATGCCTTTCTCAACCGTAAATACCGATGTGAAATATTCATTCAGGATCTCACCCATCTCTTGTGGTTCCGCACATAGATGACCTTGTTGATCCTTAAGAGGCCCTACTCTCTCCCTAGTTACCCTTTTGCCCTTTATGTATTTGTAGAAGCTCTTTGGATTCACCTTTGCCTGATCTGCCAAAGCAATCTCATATCCCCTTTTTGCCCTCCTGATTTCTCTCTTAACTCTACTCCGGCAATCTCTATACTCTTCAAGGGATCCACTTGATCCCAGCTGCCTATGCACGTCATATGCCTCCTTCTTCTTTTTGACTAGTGCCTCAATCTCCCGAGTCATCCAAGGTTCCCTACTTCTACCAGCCTTGCCCTTCACTTTATAAGGAATGTGCTTACCCTGAACCCTGGTTAACACACTTTTGAAAGCCTCCCACTTACCAGACGTCCCTTTGCCTGCCAACAGACTCTCCCAATCAACTTCTGAAAGTTCCTGTCTAATACCATCAAAATTGGCCTTTCCCCAATTTAGAATTTTAACTTTTGGGCCAGACCTATCCTTCTCCATAGCTATCTTAAAACTAATGGAATTATGATCACTGGTCCCAAAGTGATCCCTCACTAACACTTCTGTCACCTGCCCTTCCTTATTTCCCAAGAGGAGGTCAAGTTTTGCCCCCTCTCTAGTCGGGCCATCCACATACTGAATGAGAAATTCCTCCTGAATACACTCAACAAATTTCTCTCCATCCAAGCCCCTAATGCTATGGCTGTCCCAGTCAATGTTGGGAAAGTTAAAGTCCCCTACTATTACCACCCTATTTTTCTTGCAGCTGTCTGTAATCTCCTTACATATTTGCTCCTCAATTTCCCGTTGACTATTTGGGGGTCTGTAGTACAATCCTATCAAAGTGATCTCTCCCTTCTTATTTTTCAGTTCTCCCCATATGGACTCAGTGGGCGAACCCTCGGATATATCCCCTCTCACTACTGCCGTGGTGTTCTCCCTAATCAAGAACGCAACTCCCCCTCCTCTCTTACCTCCTGCTCTATCTTTCCTATAGCATCTGTACCCTGGAACATTGAGCTGCCAGTCCTGCCCCTCCCTTAGCCATGTTTCAGTAATAGCTATAACATCCCAGTCCCATGTACCCATCCATGCCCTGAGTTCATCTGCCTTGCCCATCAGACTTCTTGCATTGAAATAAATGCAGTTTAATCTAGACTTCCCTTGGTCTTTGCCCTGCTTTCTCAGACCATCTGTCCGGTCATGTTCTGTACACTCTCCCTTACTGCCTTTTGTTTCTGTCACCACTTTATTTCCCACTGACTTCCTGCACATCTCATTATATATAGATACATATAGAACACTATACACATCTCATTATATATAGATACAGATAGAACCCCATACACATCTCATTATATATAGATACATATAGAACCCCATACACATCTCATTATATATAGATACAGATAGAACCCTATACACATCTCATTATATATAGATACAGATAGAACCCCATACACATCTCATTATATATAGATACATATAGAACCCTATACACATCTCATTATATATAGATACATATAGAACCCCATACACATCTCATTATATATAGATACATATAGAACCCCATACACATCTCATTATATATAGATACAGATAGAACCCTATACACATCTCATTATATATAGATACAGATAGAACCCTATACACATCTCATTATATATAGATACATATAGAACCCCATACACATCTCATTATATATAGATACAGATAGAACCCTATACACATCTCATTATATATAGATACATATAGAACCCTATACACATCTCATTATATATAGATACAGATAGAACCCTATACACATCTCATTATATATAGATACATATAGAACCCCATACACATCTCATTATATATAGATACATATAGAACCCCATACACATCTCATTATATATAGATACAGATAGAACCCTATACACATCTCATTATATATAGATACAGATAGAACCCTATACACATCTCATTATATATAGATACATATAGAACCCCATACACATCTCATTATATATAGATACATATAGAACCCCATACACATCTCATTATATATAGATACAGATAGAACCCTATACACATCTCATTATATATAGATACATATAGAACCCCATACACATCTCATTATATATAGATACATATAGAACACTATACACATCTCATTATAGATAGATACAGATAGAACCCTATACACATCTCATTATATATAGATACAGATAGAACCCCATACACATCTCATTATATATAGATACATATAGAACCCCATACACATCTCATTATATATAGATACAGATAGAACCCTATACACATCTCATTATATATAGATACATATAGAACCCCATACACATCTCATTATATATAGATACATATAGAACCCTATACACATCTCATGATATATAGATACAGATAGAACCCTATACACATCTCATTATATATAGATACATATAGAACCCCATACACATCTCATTATATATAGATACAGATAGAACCCTATACACATCTCATTATATATAGATACAGATAGAACCCCATACACATCTCATTATATATAGATACATATAGAACCCCATACACATCTCATTATATATAGATACAGATAGAACCCTATACACATCTCATTATATATAGATACAGATAGAACCCCAAACACATCTCATTATATATAGATACATATAGAACCCCATACACATCTCATTATATATAGATACAGATAGAAACCTATACACATCTCATTATATATAGATACATATAGAACCCCAAACACATCTCATTATATATAGATACAGATAGAACCCCATACACATCTCATTATATGTAGATACATATAGAACCCTATACACATCTCATTATATATAACTACATATAGAACCCCAAACACATCTCATTATATATAGATACAGATAGAACCCTATACACATCTCATTTTATATAGATACAGATAGAACCCAATACACATCTCATTATATATAGATACATATAGAACCCTATATACATCTCATTACATATAGATACATATAGAACCCTATACACATCTCATTATATATAGATACAGATAGAACCCTATACACATCTCATTATATATAGATACATATAGAACCCCAAACACATCTCATTATATATAGATACAGATAGAACCCCATACACATCTCATTATATGTAGATACATATCGAACCCTATACACATCTCATTATATATAGATACATATAGAACCCCAAACACATCTCATTATATATAGATACAGATAGAACCCTATACACATCTCATTATATATAGATACAGATAGAACCCAATACACATCTCATTATATATAGATACATATAGAACCCTATATAAATCTCATTATATATAGATACAAATAGAACCCCATACACATCTCATTATATATAGATACAGATAGAACCCTATACACATCTCATTATATATAGATACATATAGAACCCCAAACACATCTCATTATATATAGATACAGATAGAACCCCATACACATCTCATTATATATAGATACATATAGAACCCTATACACATCTCATTATATATAGATACATATAGAACCCCAAACACATCTCATTATGTATAGATACAGATAGAACCCCATACACATCTCATTATATGTAGATACATATAGAACCCTATACACATCTCATTATATATAGATACATATAGAACCCCAAACACATCTCATTATATATAGATACAGATAGAACCCTATACACATCTCATTATATATAGATACAGATAGAACCCAATACACATCTCATTATATATAGATACATATAGAACCCTATATACATCTCATTATATATAGATACAAATAGAACCCCATACACATCTCATTATATATAGATACATATAGAACCCCATACACATCTCATTATATATAGATACATATAGAATCCCATACACATCACATTATATATAGATACAGATAGAACCTCATACACATCTCATTATATATAGATACATATAGAACCCCATACACATCTCATCATATATAGATACATATAGAACCCCATACACATCTCATTATATATAGATACATATAGAACCCCGAACACATCTCATTATATATAGATACATATAGAACACTATACACATCTCATTATATATAGATACATATAGAACCCCGAACACATCTCATTATATATAGATACATATAGAACCCCATACACATCTCATTATATATAGATACATATAGAATCCCATACACATCACATTATATATAGATACAGATAGAACCTCATACACATCTCATTATATATAGATACATATAGAACCCCATACACATCTCATCATATATAGATACATATAGAACCCCATACACATCTCATTATATATAGATACATATAGAACCCCGAACACATCTCATTATATATAGATACATATAGAACACTATACACATCTCATTATATATAGATACAGATAGAACCTCATACACATCTCATTATATATAGATACATATAGAACCCCATACACATCTCATTATATATAGATACATATAGAATCCGATACACATCTCATTATATATAGATACAGATAGAACCTCATACACATCTCTTTATATATAGATACATATAGAACCCCATACACATCTCATTATATATAGATACATATAGAACCCTATACACATCTCATTATATATAGATACATATAGAACACTATACACATCTCATTATATATGGATACAAATAGAACCCCAAAAACATCTCATTATATATAGATACATATAGAACCCCACACACATCTCATTATATATAGATACATATAGAACCCCAAACACATCTCATTATATATAGATACATATAGAACACTATACACATCTCATTATATATAGATACATATAGAACCCCAAACACATCTCATTATATATAGATACATATAGAACCCCAAACACATCTCATTATATATAAATACATATAGAACCCCATACACATCTCATTATATATAGATACATATAGAACCCCATACACATCTCATTATATATAGATACATATAGAACCTCATACACATCTCATTATATATAGATACATATAGAACCCCATACACATCTCATTATATATAGATACATATAGAACCCTATACACATCTCATTATATATAGATACATATAGAACCTCATACACATCTCATTATATATAGATAAATATAGAACCCTATACACATCTCATTATATATAGATACATATAGAACCCCATACACATCTCATTATATATAGATACAGATAGAACCCCATACACATCTCATTATATATAGATACATATAGAACCCCATACACATCTCATTATATATAGATACAGATAGAACCCTATACACATCTCATTATATATAGATACATATAGAACCCCAAACACATCTCATTATATATAGATACATATAGAACCCCATACACATCTCATTATATATAGATACAGATAGAACCCTATACACATCTCATTATATATAGATACAGATAGAACCCCATACACATCTCATTATATATAGATACATATAGAACCCCATACACATCTCATTATATATAGATACAGATAGAACCCCATACACATCTCATTATATATAGATACATATAGAACCCCATACACATCTCATTATATATAGATACAGATAGAACCCTATACACATCTCATTATATATAGATACATATAGAACCCCAAACACATCTCATTATATATAGATACAGATAGAACCCCATACACATCTCATTATATGTAGATACATATAGAACCCTATACACATCTCATTATATATAACTACATATAGAACCCCAAACACATCTCATTATATATAGATACAGATAGAACCCTATACACATCTCATTTTATATAGATACAGATAGAACCCAATACACATCTCATTATATATAGATACATATAGAACCCTATATACATCTCATTACATATAGATACATATAGAACCCTATACACATCTCATTATATATAGATACAGATAGAACCCTATACACATCTCATTATATATAGATACATATAGAACCCCAAACACATCTCATTATATATAGATACAGATAGAACCCCATACACATCTCATTATATGTAGATACATATAGAACCCTATACACATCTCATTATATATAGATACATATAGAACCCCAAACACATCTCATTATATATAGATACAGATAGAACCCTATACACATCTCATTATATATAGATACAGATAGAACCCAATACACATCTCATTATATATAGATACATATAGAACCCTATATACATCTCATTATATATAGATACAAATAGAACCCCATACACATCTCATTATATATAGATACAGATAGAACCCTATACACATCTCATTATATATAGATACATATAGAACCCCAAACACATCTCATTATATATAGATACAGATAGAACCCCATACACATCTCATTATATATAGATACATATAGAACCCTATACACATCTCATTATATATAGATACATATAGAACCCCAAACACATCTCATTATATATAGATACAGATAGAACCCCATACACATCTCATTATATGTAGATACATATAGAACCCTATACACATCTCATTATATATAGATACATATAGAACCCCAAACACATCTCATTATATATAGATACAGATAGAACCCTATACACATCTCATTATATATAGATACAGATAGAACCCAATACACATCTCATTATATATAGATACATATAGAACCCTATATACATCTCATTATATATAGATACATATAGAACACTATACACATCTCATTATATATAGATACAGATAGAACCTCATACACATCTCATTATATATAGATACATATAGAACCTCATAAACATCTCATTATATATAGATACATATGGAACCCCATACACATCTCATTATATATAGATACATATAGAACCCCATACACATCTCATTATATATAGATACATATAGAACCTCATACACATCTCATTATATATAGATACATATAGAACCTCATACACATCTCATTATATATAGATACATATAGAACCCCATACACATCTCATTATATATAGATACATATAGAACCCCATACACATCTCATTATATATAGATACATATAGAATCCCATACACATCTCATTATATATAGATACAGATAGAACCTCATACACATCTCATTATATATAGATACATATAGAACCCCATACACATCTCATTATATATAGATACATATAGAACCCTATACACATCTCATTATATATAGATACATATAGAACACTATACACATCTCATTATATATGGATACATATAGAACCCCAAACACATCTCATTATATATAGATACATATAGAACCCCACACACATCTCATTATATATAGATACATATAGAACCCCATACACATCTCATTATATATAGATACATATAGAACACTATACACATCTCATTATATATAGATACATATAGTACCCCAAACACATCTCATTATATATAGATACATATAGAACCCCATACACATCTCATTATATATAGATACATATCGAACCCCATACACATCTCATTATATATAGATACATATAGAACCCCATACACATCTCATTATATATAGATACATATAGAACCCCATACACATCTCATTATATATAGATACATATAGAACCCTATACACATCTCATTATATATAGATACATATAGAACCTCATACACATCTCATTATATATAGATAAATATAGAACCCTATACACATCTCATTATATATAGATACATATAGAACCCCATACACATCTCATTATATATAGATACATATAGAACCCCATACACATCTCATTATATATAGATACATATAGAACCCTATACACATCTCATTATATATAGATACATATAGAACCCCATACACATCTCATTATATTTAGATACATATAGAACCTCATACACATCTCATTATATATAGATACAGATAGAACCCCATACACATCTCATTATATATAGATACATATAGAACCCTATACACATCTCATTATATATAGATACATATAGAACCTCATACACATCTCATTATATATAGATACATATAGAACCCCATACACATCTCATTATATATAGATACATATAGAACCCTATACACATCTCATTATATATAGATACATATAGAACCTCATACACATCTCATTATATTTAGATACATATAGAACCTCATACACATCTCATTATATATAGATACATATAGAACCCTATACACATCTCATTATATATAGATACTTATAGAACCTCATACACATCTCATTATATATAGATACATATAGAACCTCATATACATCTCATTATATATAGATACAGATAGAACCCCATACACATCTCATTATATATAGATACATATAGAACACTATACACATCTCATTATATATAGATACATATAGAACCCTATACACATCTCATTATATATAGATACATAGAGAACCCCATACACATCTCATTATATATAGATACATATAGAACCCCAAACACATCTCATTATATATAGATACAGATAGAACCCCATACACATCTCATTATATATAGATACAGATAGAACCCCATACACATCTCATTATATATAGATACAGATAGAACCCCAAACACATCTCATTATATATAGATACAGATAGAACACTATACACATCTCATTATATATAGATACATATAGAACCTCATACACATCTCATTATATATAGATACATATAGAATCCTATACACATCTCATTATATATAGATACATATAGAACCTCATACACATCTCATTATATATAGATACAGATAGAACCCTATACACATCTCATTATATATAGATACATATAGAACCTCATACACATCTCATTATATATAGATACAGATAGAACCCCATACACATCTCATTATATATAGATACATATAGAAGCCTATACACATCTCATTATATATAGATACATATAGAACCTCATACACATCTCATTATATTTAGATATATATAGAACCCTATACACATCTCATTATATATAGATACATATAGAACCCTATACACATCTCATTATATATAGATACATATAGAACCTCATACACATCTCATTATATATAGATACAGATAGAACCCCATACACATCTCATTATATATAGATACATATAGAACCCTGTACACATCTCATTATATATAGATATATATAGAAACCTATACACATCTCATTATATATAGATACATATAGAACCCTATACACATCTCATTATATATAGATACATATAGAACCCTATACACATCTCATTATATATAGATACATATAGAACCCTATACACATCTCATTATATATAGATACATATAGAACCTCATACTCATCTCATTATATATAGATACAGATAGAACCCTATACACATCTCATTATATATAGATACATATAGAACCTCGTACACATCTCATTATATATAGATACAGATAGAACCCCATACACATCTCATTATATATAGATACATATAGAACCCTATACACATCTCATTATATATAGATACATATAGAACCTCATACACATCTCATTATATTTAGATATATATAGAACCCTATACACATCTCATTATATATAGATACAGATAGAACCCCATACACATCTCATTATATATAGATACATATAGAACCTCATACACATCTCATTATATATAGATACATATAGAACCCTATACACATCTCATTATATATAGATACATATAGAACCTCATACACATCTCATTATATATAGATACAGATAGAACCCTATACACATCTCATTATATATAGATACATATAGAACCTCATACACATCTCATTATATATAGATACAGATAGAACCCCATACACATCTCATTATATATAGATACATATAGAACCCTATACACATCTCATTATATATAGATACATATAGAACCTCATACACATCTCATTATATTTAGATATATATAGAACCCTATACACATCTCATTATATATAGATACATATAGAACCCTATACACATCTCATTATATATAGATACATATAGAACCTCATACACATCTCATTATATATAGATAAATATAGAACCCTATACACATCTCATTATATATAGATACATATAGAACCCCATACACATCTCATTATATATAGATACAGATAGAACCCTATACACATCTCATTATATATAGATACATATAGAACCTCATACACATCTCATTATATATAGATACAGATAGAACCCCATACACATCTCATTATATATAGATACATATAGAACCCTATACACATCTCATTATATATAGATACATATAGAACCTCATACACATCTCATTATATTTAGATATATATAGAACCCTATACACATCTCATTATATATAGATACATATAGAACCCTATACACATCTCATTATATATAGATACATATAGAACCTCATACACATCTCATTATATATAGATAAATATAGAACCCTATACACATCTCATTATATATAGATACATATAGAACCCCATACACATCTCATTATATATAGATACAGATAGAACCCCATGCACATCTCATTATATATAGATACATATAGAACCCCATACACATCTCATTATATATAGATACAGATAGAACCCTATACACATCTCATTATATATAGATACATATAGAACCCCAAACACATCTCATTATATATAGATACATATAGAACCCCATACACATCTCATTATATATAGATACAGATAGAACCCTATACACATCTCATTATATATAGATACAGATAGAACCCCATACACATCTCATTATATATAGATACATATAGAACCCCATACACATCTCATTATATATAGATACAGATAGAACCCCATACACATCTCATTATATATAGATACATATAGAACCCCATACACATCTCATTATATATAGATACAGATAGAACCCTATACACATCTCATTATATATAGATACATATAGAACCCCAAACACATCTCATTATATATAGATACAGATAGAACCCCATACACATCTCATTATATGTAGATACATATAGAACCCTATACACATCTCATTATATATAACTACATATAGAACCCCAAACACATCTCATTATATATAGATACAGATAGAACCCTATACACATCTCATTTTATATAGATACAGATAGAACCCAATACACATCTCATTATATATAGATACATATAGAACCCTATATACATCTCATTACATATAGATACATATAGAACCCTATACACATCTCATTATATATAGATACAGATAGAACCCTATACACATCTCATTATATATAGATACATATAGAACCCCAAACACATCTCATTATATATAGATACAGATAGAACCCCATACACATCTCATTATATGTAGATACATATAGAACCCTATACACATCTCATTATATATAGATACATATAGAACCCCAAACACATCTCATTATATATAGATACAGATAGAACCCTATACACATCTCATTATATATAGATACAGATAGAACCCAATACACATCTCATTATATATAGATACATATAGAACCCTATATACATCTCATTATATATAGATACAAATAGAACCCCATACACATCTCATTATATATAGATACAGATAGAACCCTATACACATCTCATTATATATAGATACATATAGAACCCCAAACACATCTCATTATATATAGATACAGATAGAACCCCATACACATCTCATTATATATAGATACATATAGAACCCTATACACATCTCATTATATATAGATACATATAGAACCCCAAACACATCTCATTATATATAGATACAGATAGAACCCCATACACATCTCATTATATGTAGATACATATAGAACCCTATACACATCTCATTATATATAGATACATATAGAACCCCAAACACATCTCATTATATATAGATACAGATAGAACCCTATACACATCTCATTATATATAGATACAGATAGAACCCAATACACATCTCATTATATATAGATACATATAGAACCCTATATACATCTCATTATATATAGATACATATAGAACACTATACACATCTCATTATATATAGATACAGATAGAACCTCATACACATCTCATTATATATAGATACATATAGAACCTCATAAACATCTCATTATATATAGATACATATAGAACCCCATACACATCTCATTATATATAGATACATATAGAACCCCATACACATCTCATTATATATAGATACATATAGAACCTCATACACATCTCATTATATATAGATACATATAGAACCTCATACACATCTCATTATATATAGATACATATAGAACCCCATACACATCTCATTATATATAGATACATATAGAACCCCATACACATCTCATTATATATAGATACATATAGAATCCCATACACATCTCATTATATATAGATACAGATAGAACCTCATACACATCTCATTATATATAGATACATATAGAACCCCATACACATCTCATTATATATAGATACATATAGAACCCTATACACATCTCATTATATATAGATACATATAGAACACTATACACATCTCATTATATATGGATACATATAGAACCCCATACACATCTCATTATATATAGATACATATAGAACCCCATACACATCTCATTATATATAGATACATATAGAACCCCAAACACATCTCATTATATATAGATACATATAGAACCCCACACACATCTCATTATATATAGATACATATAGAACCCCATACACATCTCATTATATATAGATACATATAGAACACTATACACATCTCATTATATATAGATACATATAGAACCCCAAACACATCTCATTATATATAGATACATATAGAACCCAATACACATCTCATTATATATAGATACATATCGAACCCCATACACATCTCATTATATATAGATACATATAGAACCCCATACACATCTCATTATATATAGATACATATAGAACCCCATACACATCTCATTATATATAGATACATATAGAACCCTATACACATCTCATTATATATAGATACATATAGAACCTCATACACATCTCATTATATATAGATAAATATAGAACCCTATACACATCTCATTATATATAGATACATATAGAACCCCATACACATCTCATTATATATAGATATATATAGAACCCCATACACATCTCATTATATATAGATACATATAGAACCCTATACACATCTCATTATATATAGATACATATAGAACCCCATACACATCTCATTATATTTAGATACATATAGAACCTCATACACATCTCATTATATATAGATACAGATAGAACCCCATACACATCTCATTATATATAGATACATATAGAACCCTATACACATCTCATTATATATAGATACATATAGAACCTCATACACATCTCATTATATATAGATACATATAGAACCCCATACACATCTCATTATATATAGATACATATAGAACCCTGTACACATCTCATTATATATAGATACATATAGAACCTCATACACATCTCATTATATTTAGATACATATAGAACCTCATACACATCTCATTATATATAGATACATATAGAACCCTATACACATCTCATTATATATAGATACTTATAGAACCTCAATCACATCTCATTATATATAGATACATATAGAACCTCATATACATCTCATTATATATAGATACAGATAGAACCCCATACACATCTCATTATATATAGATACATATAGAACACTATACACATCTCATTATATATAGATACATATAGAACCCTATACACATCTCATTATATATAGATACATAGAGAACCCCATACACATCTCATTATATATAGATACATATAGAACCCCAAACACATCTCATTATATATAGATACAGATAGAACCCCATACACATCTCATTATATATAGATACAGATAGAACCCCATACACATCTCATTATATATAGATACAGATAGAACCCCAAACACATCTCATTATATATAGATACAGATAGAACACTATACACATCTCATTATATATAGATACATATAGAACCTCATACACATCTCATTATATATAGATACATATAGAATCCTATACACATCTCATTATATATAGATACATATAGAACCTCATACACATCTCATTCTATATAGATACAGATAGAACCCTATACACATCTCATTATATATAGATACATATAGAACCTCATACACATCTCATTATATATAGATACAGATAGAACCCCATACACATCTCATTATATATAGATACATATAGAAGCCTATACACATCTCATTATATATAGATACATATAGAACCTCATACACATCTCATTATATTTAGATATATATAGAACCCTATACACATCTCATTATATATAGATACATATAGAACCCTATACACATCTCATTATATATAGATACATATAGAACCTCATACACATCTCATTATATATAGATACAGATAGAACCCCATACACATCTCATTATATATAGATACATATAGAACCCTGTACACATCTCATTATATATAGATATATATAGAAACCTATACACATCTCATTATACATAGATACATATAGAACCCTATACACATCTCATTATATATAGATACATATAGAACCCTATACACATCTCATTATATATAGATACATATAGAACCCTATACACATCTCATTATATATAGATACATATAGAACCTCATACTCATCTCATTATATATAGATACAGATAGAACCCTATACACATCTCATTATATATAGATACATATAGAACCTCATACACATCTCATTATATATAGATACAGATAGAACCCCATACACATCTCATTATATATAGATACATATAGAACCCTATACACATCTCATTATATATAGATACATATAGAACCTCATACACATCTCATTATATTTAGATATATATAGAACCCTATACACATCTCATTATATATAGATACAGATAGAACCCCATACACATCTCATTATATATAGATACATATAGAACCTCATACACTTCTCATTATATATAGATACATATAGAACCCTATACACATCTCATTATATATAGATACATATAGAACCTCATACACATCTCATTATATATAGATACAGATAGAACCCTATACACATCTCATTATATATAGATACATATAGAACCTCATACACATCTCATTATATATAGATACAGATAGAACCCCATACACATCTCATTATATATAGATACATATAGAACCCTATACACATCTCATTATATATAGATACATATAGAACCTCATACACATCTCATTATATTTAGATATATATAGAACCCTATACACATCTCATTATATATAGATACATATAGAACCCTATACACATCTCATTATATATAGATACATATAGAACCTCATACACATCTCATTATATATAGATACATATAGAACCTCATACACATCTCATTATATATAGATACAGATAGAACCCTATACACATCTCATTATATATAGATACATATAGAACCTCATACACATCTCATTATATATAGATACAGATAGAACCCCATACACATCTCATTATATATAGATACATATAGAACCCTATACACATCTCATTATATATAGATACATATAGAACCTCATACACATCTCATTATATTTAGATATATATAGAACCCTATACACATCTCATTATATATAGATACATATAGAACCTCATACACATCTCATTATATTTAGATACATATAGAACCTCATACACATCTCATTATATATAGATACATATAGAACCCTATACACATCTCATTATATATAGATACTTATAGAACCTCAATCACATCTCATTATATATAGATACATATAGAACCTCATATACATCTCATTATATATAGATACAGATAGAACCCCATACACATCTCATTATATATAGATACATATAGAACACTATACACATCTCATTATATATAGATACATATAGAACCCTATACACATCTCATTATATATAGATACATAGAGAACCCCATACACATCTCATTATATATAGATACATATAGAACCCCAAACACATCTCATTATATATAGATACAGATAGAACCCCATACACATCTCATTATATATAGATACAGATAGAACCCCATACACATCTCATTATATATAGATACAGATAGAACCCCAAACACATCTCATTATATATAGATACAGATAGAACACTATGCACATCTCATTATATATAGATACATATAGAACCTCATACACATCTCATTATATATAGATACATATAGAATCCTATACACATCTCATTATATATAGATACATATAGAACCTCATACACATCTCATTATATATAGATACAGATAGAACCCTATACACATCTCATTATATATAGATACATATAGAACCTCATACACATCTCATTATATATAGATACAGATAGAACCCCATACACATCTCATTATATATAGATACATATAGAAGCCTATACACATCTCATTATATATAGATACATATAGAACCTCATACACATCTCATTATATTTAGATATATATAGAACCCTATACACATCTCATTATATATAGATACATATAGAACCCTATACACATCTCATTATATATAGATACATATAGAACCTCATACACATCTCATTATATATAGATACAGATAGAACCCCATACACATCTCATTATATATAGATACATATAGAACCCTGTACACATCTCATTATATATAGATATATATAGAAACCTATACACATCTCATTATATATAGATACATATAGAACCCTATACACATCTCATTATATATAGATACATATAGAACCCTATACACATCTCATTATATATAGATACATATAGAACCCTATACACATCTCATTATATATAGATACATATAGAACCTCATACTCATCTCATTATATATAGATACAGATAGAACCCTATACACATCTCATTATATATAGATACATATAGAACCTCATACACATCTCATTATATATAGATACAGATAGAACCCCATACACATCTCATTATATATAGATACATATAGAACCCTATACACATCTCATTATATATAGATACATATAGAACCTCATACACATCTCATTATATTTAGATATATATAGAACCCTATACACATCTCATTATATATAGATACAGATAGAACCCCATACACATCTCATTATATATAGATACATATAGAACCTCATACACATCTCATTATATATAGATACATATAGAACCCTATACACATCTCATTATATATAGATACATATAGAACCTCATACACATCTCATTATATATAGATACAGATAGAACCCTATACACATCTCATTATATATAGATACATATAGAACCTCATACACATCTCATTATATATAGATACAGATAGAACCCCATACACATCTCATTATATATAGATACATATAGAACCCTATACACATCTCATTATATATAGATACATATAGAACCTCATACACATCTCATTATATTTAGATATATATAGAACCCTATACACATCTCATTATATATAGATACATATAGAACCCTATACACATCTCATTATATATAGATACATATAGAACCTCATACACATCTCATTATATATAGATACATATAGAACCTCATACACATCTCATTATATATAGATACAGATAGAACCCTATACACATCTCATTATATATAGATACATATAGAACCTCATACACATCTCATTATATATAGATACAGATAGAACCCCATACACATCTCATTATATATAGATACATATAGAACCCTATACACATCTCATTATATATAGATACATATAGAACCTCATACACATCTCATTATATTTAGATATATATAGAACCCTATACACATCTCATTATATATAGATACATATAGAACCCTATACACATCTCATTATATATAGATACATATAGAACCTCATACACATCTCATTATATATAGATACAGATAGAACCCCATACACATCTCATTATATATAGATACATATAGAACCCTGTACACATCTCATTATATATAGATATATATAGAAACCTATACACATCTCATTATATATAGATACATATAGAACCCTATACACATCTCATTATATATAGATACATATAGAACCCTATACACATCTCATTATATATAGATACATATAGAACCCTATACACATCTCATTATATATAGATACATATAGAACCTCATACTCATCTCATTATATATAGATACAGATAGAACCCTATACACATCTCATTATATATAGATACATATAGAACCTCATACACATCTCATTATATATAGATACAGATAGAACCCCATACACATCTCATTATATATAGATACATATAGAACCCTATACACATCTCATTATATATAGATACATATAGAACCTCATACACATCTCATTATATTTAGATATATATAGAACCCTATACACATCTCATTATATATAGATACAGATAGAACCCCATACACATCTCATTATATATAGATACATATAGAACCTCATACACATCTCATTATATATAGATACATATAGAACCCTATACACATCTCATTATATATAGATACATATAGAACCTCATACACATCTCATTATATATAGATACAGATAGAACCCTATACACATCTCATTATATATAGATACATATAGAACCTCATACACATCTCATTATATATAGATACAGATAGAACCCCATACACATCTCATTATATATAGATACATATAGAACCCTATACACATCTCATTATATATAGATACATATAGAACCTCATACACATCTCATTATATTTAGATATATATAGAACCCTATACACATCTCATTATATATAGATACATATAGAACCCTATACACATCTCATTATATATAGATACATATAGAACCTCATACACATCTCATTATATATAGATACAGATAGAACCCCATACACATCTCATTATATATAGATACATATAGAACCCTATACACATCTCATTATATATAGATACATATAGAACCTCATACACATCTCATTATATTTAGATACATATAGAACCTCATACACATCTCATTATATATAGATACATATAGAACCCTATACACATCTCATTATATATAGATACATATAGAACCTCATACGCATCTCATTATATATAGATACATATAGAACCCCATACACATCTCATTATATATAGATACATATAGAATCCCATACACATCTCATTATATATAGATACATATAGAACCTCATACACATCTCATTATATATAGATACATATAGAACACCATACACATCTCATTATATATAGATACAGATAGAACCTCATACACATCTCATTATATATAGATACAGATAGAACCTCATACACATCTCATTATATATAGATACATACAGAACCCCATACACATCTCATTATATATAGATACAGATAGAACCTCATACACATCTCATTATATATAGATACAGATAGAACCTCATACACATCTCATTATATATAGATACATATAGAACCCTATACACATCTCATTATATATAGATACAGATAGAACCTCATACACATCTCATTATATATAGATACATATAGAACCTCATACACATCTCATTATATATAGATACAGATAGAACCTCATACACATCTCATTATATATAGATACATATAGAACCTCATACACATCTCATTATATATAGATACAGATAGAACCACATACACATCTCATTATATATAGATACAGATAGAACCTCATACACATCTCATTATATATAGATACATATAGAACCCCATACACATCTCATTATATATAGATACATATAGAACCCCATACACATCTCATTATATATAGATACATACAGAACGCCATACACATCTCATTATATATAGATACATATAGAACCCCATACACATCTCATTATATATAGATACATATAGAACCCTATACACATCTCATTATATATAGATACATATAGAACCCTATACACATCTCATTATATATAGATACATATAGAACCCCATACACATCTCATTATATATAGATACATATAGAACCTCATACACATCTCATTATATATAGATACATATAGAACCCCATACACATCTCATTATATATAGATACATATAGAACCTCATACACATCTCATTATATATAGATACATATAGAACCCTATACACATCTCATTATATATAGATACATATAGAACACCATACACATCTCATTATATATAGATACATATAGAACCCCATACACATCTCATTATATATAGATACATATAGAACCCCATACACATCTCATTATATATAGATACATATAGAACCTCATACACATCTCATTATATACAGATACATATAGAACACTATACACATCTCATTATATATAGATACATATCGAACCTCATACACATCTCATTATATATAGATACATATAGAACCCCATACACATCTCATTATATATAGATACATATAGAACCCCAAACACATCTCATTATATATAGATACATATAGAAACCCAAACACATCTCATTATATATAGATACATATAGAACCCCATACACATCTCATTATATATAGATACATATAGAACCCCATACACATCTCATTATATATAGATACATATAGAACCCCATACACATCTCATTATATATAGATACATATAGAACCTCATACACATCTCATTATATATAGATACATATAGAACCCTATACACATCTCATTAAATATAGATACATATAGAACCCCATACACATCTCATTATATATAGATACATATAGAACCCCATACACATCTCATTATATATAGATACATATAGAACCCTATACACATCTCATTATATATAGATACATATAGAACCTCATACACATCTCATTATATTTAGATACATATAGAACCTCATACACATCTCATTATATATAGATACATATAGAACCCTATACACATCTCATTATATATAGATACATATAGAACCTCATACGCATCTCATTATATATAGATACATATAGAACCCCATACACATCTCATTATATATAGATACATATAGAATCCCATACACATCTCATTATATATAGATACATATAGAACCTCATACACATCTCATTATATATAGATACATATAGAACACCATACACATCTCATTATATATAGATACAGATAGAACCTCATACACATCTCATTATATATAGATACAGATAGAACCTCATACACATCTCATTATATATAGATACATACAGAACCCCATACACATCTCATTATATATAGATACAGATAGAACCTCATACACATCTCATTATATATAGATACAGATAGAACCTCATACACATCTCATTATATATAGATACATATAGAACCCTATACACATCTCATTATATATAGATACAGATAGAACCTCATACACATCTCATTATATATAGATACATATAGAACCTCATACACATCTCATTATATATAGATACAGATAGAACCTCATACACATCTCATTATATATAGATACATATAGAACCTCATACACATCTCATTATATATAGATACAGATAGAACCACATACACATCTCATTATATATAGATACAGATAGAACCTCATACACATCTCATTATATATAGATACATATAGAACCCCATACACATCTCATTATATATAGATACATATAGAACCCCATACACATCTCATTATATATAGATACATACAGAACGCCATACACATCTCATTATATATAGATACATATAGAACCCCATACACATCTCATTATATATAGATACATATAGAACCCTATACACATCTCATTATATATAGATACATATAGAACCCTATACACATCTCATTATATATAGATACATATAGAACCCCATACACATCTCATTATATATAGATACATATAGAACCTCATACACATCTCATTATATATAGATACATATAGAACCCCATACACATCTCATTATATATAGATACATATAGAACCTCATACACATCTCATTATATATAGATACATATAGAACCCTATACACATCTCATTATATATAGATACATATAGAACACCATACACATCTCATTATATATAGATACATATAGAACCCCATACACATCTCATTATATATAGATACATATAGAACCCCATACACATCTCATTATATATAGATACATATAGAACCTCATACACATCTCATTATATACAGATACATATAGAACACTATACACATCTCATTATATATAGATACATATAGAACCTCATACACATCTCATTATATATAGATACATATAGAACCCCATACACATCTCATTATATATAGATACATATAGAACCCCAAACACATCTCATTATATATAGATACATATAGAAACCCAAACACATCTCATTATATATAGATACATATAGAACCCCATACACATCTCATTATATATAGATACATATAGAACCCCATACACATCTCATTATATATAGATACATATAGAACCCCATACACATCTCATTATATATAGATACATATAGAACCTCATACACATCTCATTATATATAGATACATATAGAACCCTATACACATCTCATTAAATATAGATACATATAGAACCCCATACACATCTCATTATATATAGATACATATAGAACCCCATACACATCTCATTATATATAGATACATATAGAACCCTGTACACATCTCATTACATATAGATACATATAGAACCCTATACACATCTCATTATATATAGATACATATAGAACCCCATACACATCTCATTATATATAGATACATATAGAACCCCATACACATCTCATTATATATAGATACATATAGAACCCCATACACATCTCATTATATATAGATACATATAGAACCCCATACACATCTCATTATATATAGATACATATAGAACCCTATACACATCTCATTATATATAGATACATATATAACCCCATACACATCTCATTATATATAGATACATATAGAACCTCATACACATCTCATTATATATAGATACATATAGAACCCTATACACATCTCATTAAATATAGATACATATAGAACCCCATACACATCTCATTATATATAGATACATATAGAACCCCATACACATCTCATTATATATAGATACATATAGAACCCTGTACACATCTCATTATATATAGATACATATAGAACCCTATACACATCTCATTATATATAGATACATATAGAACCCCATACACATCTCATTATATATAGATACATATAGAACCCCATACACATCTCATTATATATAGATACATATAGAACCCCATACACATCTCATTATATATAGATACATATAGAACCTCATACACATCTCATTATATATAGATACATATAGAACCCCATACACATCTCATTATATATAGATACATATAGAACACTATACACATCTCATTATATATAGATACATATTGAACCTCAAACACATCTCATTATATATAGATACATATAGAACCCTATACACATCTCATTATATATAGATACATATAGAACCCTATACACATCTCATTATATATAGATACATATAGAACCTCATACACATCTCATTATATATAGATACATATAGAACCTCATACACATCTCATTATATATAGATACATATAGAACCCCATACACGTCTCATTATATATAGATACATATAGAACCCCATACACATCTCATTATATATAGATACATATAGAACACTATACACATCTCATTATATATAGATACATATAGAACCCCATACACATCTCATTATATATAGATACATATAGAACCCCATACACATCTCATTATATATAGATACAGATAGAACCCCAAACACATCTCATTATATATAGATACAGATAGAACCTCATACACATCTCATTATATATAGATACATATAGAACCCTATACACATCTCATTATATATAGATACATATAGAACCCCATACACATCTCATTATATATAGATACATATAGAACCTCATACACATCTCATTATATGTAGATACATATAGAACCTCATACACATCTCATTATATATAGATACATATAGAACCCCATACACATCTCATTATATATAGATACATATAGAACCCCATACACATCTCATTATATATAGATACATATTGAACCCCATACACATCTCATTATATATAGATACATATAGAACCCCATACACATCTCATTATATATAGATACATATAGAACCCCATACACATCTCATTATATATGGATACATATAGAACCCTATACACATCTCATTATATATAGATACAGATAGAACCCCATACACATCTCATTATATATAGATACATATCGAACCCGATACACATCTCATTATATATAGATACATATAGAACCCTATACACATCTCATTATATATAGATACAGATAGAACCTCATACACATCTCATTATATATAGATACATATAGAACCCCATACACATCTCATTATATATAGATACATATGGAACCCCATACACATCTCATTATATATAGATACATATAGAACCCCATACACATCTCATTATATATAGATACATATAGAACCCCATACACATCTCATTATATATAGATACATATAGAACCCCATACACATCTCATTATATATAGATACAGATAGAACCCCAAACACATCTCATTATATATAGATACATATAGAACCCCAAACACATCTCATTATATATAGATACAGATAGAACCCCATACACATCTCATTATATATAGATACATATAGAACCCCAAACACATCTCATTATATATAGATACATATAGAACCCCATACACGTCTCATTATATATAGATACATATAGAACCCTATACACATCTCATTATATATAGATACATATAGAACCCCATACACATCTCATTATATATAGATACATATAGAACCTCATACACATCTCATTATATATAGATACATATAGAACCCGATACACGTCTCATTATATATAGATACATATAGAACCCCATACACATCTCATTATATATAGATACATATAGAACCCCAAACACATCTCATTATATATAGATACATATAGAACACTATACACATCTCATTATATATAGATACATATAGAACCCCAAACACATCTCATTATATATAGATACATATAGAACACTATACACATCTCATTATATATAGATACATATAGAACACTGTACACATCTCATTCTATATAGATACATATAGAACCCTATACACATCTCATTATATATAGATACATATAGAACACTATACACATCTCATTATATATAGATACATATAGAACCCCAAACACATCTCATTATATATAGATACATATAGAACCCCAAACACATCTCATTATATATAGATACATATAGAACCTCATACACATCTCATGATATATAGATACATATAGAACCTCATACACATCTCATTATATATAGATACATATAGAACCCCATACACGTCTCATTATATATAGATACATATAGAACCCCATACACATCTCATTATATATAGATACATATAGAACCCCATACACATCTCATTATATATAGATACAGATAGAACCCCAAACACATCTCATTATATATAGATACAGATAGAACCTCATACACATCTCATTATATATAGATACATATAGAACCCTATACACATCTCATTATATATAGATACATATAGAACCCCATACACATCTCATTATATATAGATACATATAGAACCCCATACACATCTCATTATATATAGATACATATAGAACCCCATACACATCTCATTATATATAGATACATATAGAACCCTATACACATCTCATTATATATAGATACATATAGAACCCCATACACATCTCATTATATATAGATACATATAGAACCCCATACACATCTCATTATATATAGATACATATAGAACCCCATACACATCTCATTATATATAGATACATAAAGAACACTATACACATCTCATTATATATAGATACATATAGAACCTCATACACATCTCATTATATAAAGATACAAAAAGAACCCCATACACATCTCATTATATATAGATACATATCGAACCCTATACACATCTCATTATATATAGATACATATAGAACCCCATACACATCTCATTATATATAGATACATATAGAAACCTATACACATCTCATTATATATAGATACATATAGAACCCTGTACACATCTCATTATATATAGATACATATAGAACCCCAAACACATCTCATTATATATAGATACAGATAGAACCCCCATACACATCTCATTATATATAGATACAGATAGAACCCCCATACACATCTCATTATATATAGATACAGATAGAACCCCATACACATCTCATTATATATAGCTACAGATAGAACCCCATACACATCTCATTATATATAGATACATATAGAACCTCATACACATCTCATTATATATAGATACATATAGAACCCTATACACATCTCATTATATATAGATACATATAGAACCCCATACACATCTCATTATATATAGATACAGATAGAACCCCATACACATCTCATTATATATAGATACATATAGAACCCCATACACCACTCATTATATATAGATACATATAGAACCCTATACACATCTCATTATATATAGATACAGATAGAACCCCATACACATCTCATTATATATAGATACAGATAGAACCCCATACACATCTCATTATATATAGATACATATAGAACCCTGTACACATCTCATTATATATAGATATATATAGAAACCTATACACATCTCATTATATATAGATACATATAGAACCCTATACACATCTCATTATATATAGATACATATAGAACCCTATACACATCTCATTATATATAGATACATATAGAACCCTATACACATCTCATTATATATAGATACATATAGAACCTCATACTCATCTCATTATATATAGATACAGATAGAACCCTATACACATCTCATTATATATAGATACATATAGAACCTCATACACATCTCATTATATATAGATACAGATAGAACCCCATACACATCTCATTATATATAGATACATATAGAACCCTATACACATCTCATTATATATAGATACATATAGAACCTCATACACATCTCATTATATTTAGATATATATAGAACCCTATACACATCTCATTATATATAGATACAGATAGAACCCCATACACATCTCATTATATATAGATACATATAGAACCTCATACACATCTCATTATATATAGATACATATAGAACCCTATACACATCTCATTATATATAGATACATATAGAACCTCATACACATCTCATTATATATAGATACAGATAGAACCCTATACACATCTCATTATATATAGATACATATAGAACCTCATACACATCTCATTATATATAGATACAGATAGAACCCCATACACATCTCATTATATATAGATACATATAGAACCCTATACACATCTCATTATATATAGATACATATAGAACCTCATACACATCTCATTATATTTAGATATATATAGAACCCTATACACATCTCATTATATATAGATACATATAGAACCCTATACACATCTCATTATATATAGATACATATAGAACCTCATACACATCTCATTATATATAGATACAGATAGAACCCCATACACATCTCATTATATATAGATACATATAGAACCCTATACACATCTCATTATATATAGATACATATAGAACCTCATACACATCTCATTATATTTAGATACATATAGAACCTCATACACATCTCATTATATATAGATACATATAGAACCCTATACACATCTCATTATATATAGATACATATAGAACCTCATACGCATCTCATTATATATAGATACATATAGAACCCCATACACATCTCATTATATATAGATACATATAGAATCCCATACACATCTCATTATATATAGATACATATAGAACCTCATACACATCTCATTATATATAGATACATATAGAACACCATACACATCTCATTATATATAGATACAGATAGAACCTCATACACATCTCATTATATATAGATACAGATAGAACCTCATACACATCTCATTATATATAGATACATACAGAACCCCATACACATCTCATTATATATAGATACAGATAGAACCTCATACACATCTCATTATATATAGATACAGATAGAACCTCATACACATCTCATTATATATAGATACATATAGAACCCTATACACATCTCATTATATATAGATACAGATAGAACCTCATACACATCTCATTATATATAGATACATATAGAACCTCATACACATCTCATTATATATAGATACAGATAGAACCTCATACACATCTCATTATATATAGATACATATAGAACCTCATACACATCTCATTATATATAGATACAGATAGAACCACATACACATCTCATTATATATAGATACAGATAGAACCTCATACACATCTCATTATATATAGATACATATAGAACCCCATACACATCTCATTATATATAGATACATATAGAACCCCATACACATCTCATTATATATAGATACATACAGAACGCCATACACATCTCATTATATATAGATACATATAGAACCCCATACACATCTCATTATATATAGATACATATAGAACCCTATACACATCTCATTATATATAGATACATATAGAACCCTATACACATCTCATTATATATAGATACATATAGAACCCCATACACATCTCATTATATATAGATACATATAGAACCTCATACACATCTCATTATATATAGATACATATAGAACCCCATACACATCTCATTATATATAGATACATATAGAACCTCATACACATCTCATTATATATAGATACATATAGAACCCTATACACATCTCATTATATATAGATACATATAGAACACCATACACATCTCATTATATATAGATACATATAGAACCCCATACACATCTCATTATATATAGATACATATAGAACCCCATACACATCTCATTATATATAGATACATATAGAACCTCATACACATCTCATTATATACAGATACATATAGAACACTATACACATCTCATTATATATAGATACATATCGAACCTCATACACATCTCATTATATATAGATACATATAGAACCCCATACACATCTCATTATATATAGATACATATAGAACCCCAAACACATCTCATTATATATAGATACATATAGAAACCCAAACACATCTCATTATATATAGATACATATAGAACCCCATACACATCTCATTATATATAGATACATATAGAACCCCATACACATCTCATTATATATAGATACATATAGAACCCCATACACATCTCATTATATATAGATACATATAGAACCTCATACACATCTCATTATATATAGATACATATAGAACCCTATACACATCTCATTAAATATAGATACATATAGAACCCCATACACATCTCATTATATATAGATACATATAGAACCCCATACACATCTCATTATATATAGATACATATAGAACCCTATACACATCTCATTATATATAGATACATATAGAACCTCATACACATCTCATTATATTTAGATACATATAGAACCTCATACACATCTCATTATATATAGATACATATAGAACCCTATACACATCTCATTATATATAGATACATATAGAACCTCATACGCATCTCATTATATATAGATACATATAGAACCCCATACACATCTCATTATATATAGATACATATAGAATCCCATACACATCTCATTATATATAGATACATATAGAACCTCATACACATCTCATTATATATAGATACATATAGAACACCATACACATCTCATTATATATAGATACAGATAGAACCTCATACACATCTCATTATATATAGATACAGATAGAACCTCATACACATCTCATTATATATAGATACATACAGAACCCCATACACATCTCATTATATATAGATACAGATAGAACCTCATACACATCTCATTATATATAGATACAGATAGAACCTCATACACATCTCATTATATATAGATACATATAGAACCCTATACACATCTCATTATATATAGATACAGATAGAACCTCATACACATCTCATTATATATAGATACATATAGAACCTCATACACATCTCATTATATATAGATACAGATAGAACCTCATACACATCTCATTATATATAGATACATATAGAACCTCATACACATCTCATTATATATAGATACAGATAGAACCACATACACATCTCATTATATATAGATACAGATAGAACCTCATACACATCTCATTATATATAGATACATATAGAACCCCATACACATCTCATTATATATAGATACATATAGAACCCCATACACATCTCATTATATATAGATACATACAGAACGCCATACACATCTCATTATATATAGATACATATAGAACCCCATACACATCTCATTATATATAGATACATATAGAACCCTATACACATCTCATTATATATAGATACATATAGAACCCTATACACATCTCATTATATATAGATACATATAGAACCCCATACACATCTCATTATATATAGATACATATAGAACCTCATACACATCTCATTATATATAGATACATATAGAACCCCATACACATCTCATTATATATAGATACATATAGAACCTCATACACATCTCATTATATATAGATACATATAGAACCCTATACACATCTCATTATATATAGATACATATAGAACACCATACACATCTCATTATATATAGATACATATAGAACCCCATACACATCTCATTATATATAGATACATATAGAACCCCATACACATCTCATTATATATAGATACATATAGAACCTCATACACATCTCATTATATACAGATACATATAGAACACTATACACATCTCATTATATATAGATACATATAGAACCTCATACACATCTCATTATATATAGATACATATAGAACCCCATACACATCTCATTATATATAGATACATATAGAACCCCAAACACATCTCATTATATATAGATACATATAGAAACCCAAACACATCTCATTATATATAGATACATATAGAACCCCATACACATCTCATTATATATAGATACATATAGAACCCCATACACATCTCATTATATATAGATACATATAGAACCCCATACACATCTCATTATATATAGATACATATAGAACCTCATACACATCTCATTATATATAGATACATATAGAACCCTATACACATCTCATTAAATATAGATACATATAGAACCCCATACACATCTCATTATATATAGATACATATAGAACCCCATACACATCTCATTATATATAGATACATATAGAACCCTGTACACATCTCATTACATATAGATACATATAGAACCCTATACACATCTCATTATATATAGATACATATAGAACCCCATACACATCTCATTATATATAGATACATATAGAACCCCATACACATCTCATTATATATAGATACATATAGAACCCCATACACATCTCATTATATATAGATACATATAGAACCCCATACACATCTCATTATATATAGATACATATAGAACCCTATACACATCTCATTATATATAGATACATATATAACCCCATACACATCTCATTATATATAGATACATATAGAACCTCATACACATCTCATTATATATAGATACATATAGAACCCTATACACATCTCATTAAATATAGATACATATAGAACCCCATACACATCTCATTATATATAGATACATATAGAACCCCATACACATCTCATTATATATAGATACATATAGAACCCTGTACACATCTCATTATATATAGATACATATAGAACCCTATACACATCTCATTATATATAGATACATATAGAACCCCATACACATCTCATTATATATAGATACATATAGAACCCCATACACATCTCATTATATATAGATACATATAGAACCCCATACACATCTCATTATATATAGATACATATAGAACCTCATACACATCTCATTATATATAGATACATATAGAACCCCATACACATCTCATTATATATAGATACATATAGAACACTATACACATCTCATTATATATAGATACATATTGAACCTCAAACACATCTCATTATATATAGATACATATAGAACCCTATACACATCTCATTATATATAGATACATATAGAACCCTATACACATCTCATTATATATAGATACATATAGAACCTCATACACATCTCATTATATATAGATACATATAGAACCTCATACACATCTCATTATATATAGATACATATAGAACCCCATACACGTCTCATTATATATAGATACATATAGAACCCCATACACATCTCATTATATATAGATACATATAGAACACTATACACATCTCATTATATATAGATACATATAGAACCCCATACACATCTCATTATATATAGATACATATAGAACCCCATACACATCTCATTATATATAGATACAGATAGAACCCCAAACACATCTCATTATATATAGATACAGATAGAACCTCATACACATCTCATTATATATAGATACATATAGAACCCTATACACATCTCATTATATATAGATACATATAGAACCCCATACACATCTCATTATATATAGATACATATAGAACCTCATACACATCTCATTATATGTAGATACATATAGAACCTCATACACATCTCATTATATATAGATACATATAGAACCCCATACACATCTCATTATATATAGATACATATAGAACCCCATACACATCTCATTATATATAGATACATATTGAACCCCATACACATCTCATTATATATAGATACATATAGAACCCCATACACATCTCATTATATATAGATACATATAGAACCCCATACACATCTCATTATATATGGATACATATAGAACCCTATACACATCTCATTATATATAGATACAGATAGAACCCCATACACATCTCATTATATATAGATACATATCGAACCCGATACACATCTCATTATATATAGATACATATAGAACCCTATACACATCTCATTATATATAGATACAGATAGAACCTCATACACATCTCATTATATATAGATACATATAGAACCCCATACACATCTCATTATATATAGATACATATGGAACCCCATACACATCTCATTATATATAGATACATATAGAACCCCATACACATCTCATTATATATAGATACATATAGAACCCCATACACATCTCATTATATATAGATACATATAGAACCCCATACACATCTCATTATATATAGATACAGATAGAACCCCAAACACATCTCATTATATATAGATACATATAGAACCCCAAACACATCTCATTATATATAGATACAGATAGAACCCCATACACATCTCATTATATATAGATACATATAGAACCCCAAACACATCTCATTATATATAGATACATATAGAACCCCATACACGTCTCATTATATATAGATACATATAGAACCCTATACACATCTCATTATATATAGATACATATAGAACCCCATACACATCTCATTATATATAGATACATATAGAACCTCATACACATCTCATTATATATAGATACATATAGAACCCGATACACGTCTCATTATATATAGATACATATAGAACCCCATACACATCTCATTATATATAGATACATATAGAACCCCAAACACATCTCATTATATATAGATACATATAGAACACTATACACATCTCATTATATATAGATACATATAGAACCCCAAACACATCTCATTATATATAGATACATATAGAACACTATACACATCTCATTATATATAGATACATATAGAACACTGTACACATCTCATTCTATATAGATACATATAGAACCCTATACACATCTCATTATATATAGATACATATAGAACACTATACACATCTCATTATATATAGATACATATAGAACCCCAAACACATCTCATTATATATAGATACATATAGAACCCCAAACACATCTCATTATATATAGATACATATAGAACCTCATACACATCTCATGATATATAGATACATATAGAACCTCATACACATCTCATTATATATAGATACATATAGAACCCCATACACGTCTCATTATATATAGATACATATAGAACCCCATACACATCTCATTATATATAGATACATATAGAACCCCATACACATCTCATTATATATAGATACAGATAGAACCCCAAACACATCTCATTATATATAGATACAGATAGAACCTCATACACATCTCATTATATATAGATACATATAGAACCCTATACACATCTCATTATATATAGATACATATAGAACCCCATACACATCTCATTATATATAGATACATATAGAACCCCATACACATCTCATTATATATAGATACATATAGAACCCCATACACATCTCATTATATATAGATACATATAGAACCCTATACACATCTCATTATATATAGATACATATAGAACCCCATACACATCTCATTATATATAGATACATATAGAACCCCATACACATCTCATTATATATAGATACATATAGAACCCCATACACATCTCATTATATATAGATACATAAAGAACACTATACACATCTCATTATATATAGATACATATAGAACCTCATACACATCTCATTATATAAAGATACAAAAAGAACCCCATACACATCTCATTATATATAGATACATATCGAACCCTATACACATCTCATTATATATAGATACATATAGAACCCCATACACATCTCATTATATATAGATACATATAGAAACCTATACACATCTCATTATATATAGATACATATAGAACCCTGTACACATCTCATTATATATAGATACATATAGAACCCCAAACACATCTCATTATATATAGATACAGATAGAACCCCCATACACATCTCATTATATATAGATACAGATAGAACCCCCATACACATCTCATTATATATAGATACAGATAGAACCCCATACACATCTCATTATATATAGCTACAGATAGAACCCCATACACATCTCATTATATATAGATACATATAGAACCTCATACACATCTCATTATATATAGATACATATAGAACCCTATACACATCTCATTATATATAGATACATATAGAACCCCATACACATCTCATTATATATAGATACAGATAGAACCCCATACACATCTCATTATATATAGATACATATAGAACCCCATACACCACTCATTATATATAGATACATATAGAACCCTATACACATCTCATTATATATAGATACAGATAGAACCCCATACACATCTCATTATATATAGATACAGATAGAACCCCATACACATCTCATTATATATAGATACATATAGAACCCCATACACATCTCATTATATATAGATACATATCGAACCCCATACACATCTCATTATATATAGATACATATAGAACCCTATACACATCTCATTATATATAGATACATATAGAACCCTATACACATCTCATTATATATAGATACATATAGAACCCCATACACATCTCATTATATATAGATACATATAGAACCCTATACACATCTCATTATATATAGATACATATAGAACCCCATACACATCTCATTATATATCGATACATATAGAACCCCATACACATCTCATTATATATAGATACATATAGAACCCTATACACATCTCATTATATATAGATACATATAGAACCCCATACACATTTCATTATATATAGATACAGATAGAACCCCATACACATCTCATTATATATAGATACATATAGAACCCCATACACATCTCATTATATATAGATACATATAGAACCCCATACACATCTCATTATATATAGATACATATAGAACCCTATACACATCTCATTATATATAGATACAGATAGAACCCCATACACATCTCATTATATATAGATACATATAGAACCCCATACACATCTCATTATATATAGATACATATAGAACCCTATACACATCTCATTATATATAGATACATATAGAACCTCATACACATCTCATTATATGTAGATACATATAGAACCTCATACACATCTCATCATATATAGATACATATAGAACCCCATACACATCTCATTATATATAGATACATATAGAACCCCATACACATCTCATTATATATAGATACATATTGAACCCCATACACATCTCATTATATATAGATACATATAGAACCCCATACACATCTCATTATATATAGATACATATAGAACCCCATACACATCTCATTATATATAGATACATATAGAACCCCATACACATCTCATTATATATGGATACATATAGAACCCTATACACATCTCATTATATATAGATACAGATAGAACCCCATACACATCTCATTATATATAGATACATATTGAACCCCATACACATCTCATTATATATAGATACATATAGAACCCTATACACATCTCATTATATATAGATACAGATAGAACCTCATACACATCTCATTATATATAGATACATATAGAACCCCATACACATCTCATTATATATAGATACATATGGAACCCCATACACATCTCATTATATATAGATACATATAGAACCCCATACACATCTCATTATATATAGATACATATAGAACCCCATACACATCTCATTATATATAGATACATATAGAACCCCATACACATCTCATTATATATAGATACAGATAGAACCCCAAACACATCTCATTATATATAGATACATATAGAACCACAAACACATCTCATTATATATAGATACAGATAGAACCCCATACACATCTCATTATATATAGATACATATAGAACCCCAAACACATCTCATTATATATAGATACATATAGAACCCCATTCACGTCTCATTATATATAGATACATATAGAACCCTATACACATCTCATTATATATAGATACATATAGAACCCCATACACATCTCATTATATATAGATACATATAGAACCTCATACACATCTCATTGTATATAGATACATATAGAACCCCATACACGTCTCATTATATATAGATACATATAGAACCCCATACACATCTCATTATATATAGATACATATAGAACCCCAAACACATCTCATTATATATAGATACATATAGAACACTATACACATCTCATTATATATAGATACATATAGAACCCCAAACACATCTCATTATATATAGATACATATAGAACACTATACACATCTCATTATATATAGATACATATAGAACACTGTACACATCTCATTATATATAGATACATATAGAACCCTATACACATCTCATTATATATAGATACATATAGAACACTGTACACATCTCATTATATATAGATACATATAGAAACCCAAACACATCTCATTATATATAGATACATATAGAACCCCAAACACATCTCATTATATATAGATACATATAGAACCTCATACACATCTCATGATATATAGATACATATAGAACCTCATACACATCACATTATATATAGATACATATAGAACCCCATACACGTCTCATTATATATAGATACATATAGAACCCCATACACATCTCATTATATATAGATACATATAGAACCCCATACACATCTCATTATATATAGATACAGATAGAACCCCAAACACATCTCATTATATATAGATACAGATAGAACCTCATACACATCTCATTATATATAGATACATATAGAACCCTATACACATCTCATTATATATAGATACATATAGAACCCCATACACATCTCATTATATATAGATACATATAGAACCCCATACACATCTCATTATATATAGATACATATAGAACCCCATACACATCTCATTATATATAGATACATATAGAACCCTATACACATCTCATTATATATAGATACATATAGAACCCCATACACATCTCATTATATATAGATACATATAGAACCCCATACACATCTCATTATATATAGATACATATAGAACCCCATACACATCTCATTATATATAGATACATATAGAACACTATACACATCTCATTATATATAGATACATATAGAACCTCATACACATCTCATTATATATAGATACATATAGAACCCCATACACATCTCATTATATATAGATACATATCGAACCCTATACACATCTCATTATATATAGATACATATAGAACCCCATACACATCTCATTATATATAGATACATATAGAACCCTATACACATCTCATTATATATAGATACATATAGAACCCTGTACACATCTCATTATATATAGATACATATAGAACCCCAAACACATCTCATTATATATAGATACAGATAGAACCCCCATACACATCTCATTATATATAGATACATATAGAACCCCAAACACATCTCATTATATATAGATACATATAGAACCCCATTCACGTCTCATTATATATAGATACATATAGAACCCTATACACATCTCATTATATATAGATACATATAGAACCCCATACACATCTCATTATATATAGATACATATAGAACCTCATACACATCTCATTGTATATAGATACATAGAGAACCCCATACACGTCTCATTATATATAGATACATATAGAACCCCATACACATCTCATTATATATAGATACATATAGAACCCCAAACACATCTCATTATATATAGATACATATAGAACACTATACACATCTCATTATATATAGATACATATAGAACCCCATACACATCTCATTATATATAGATACAAATAGAACCCCAAACACATCTCATTATATATAGATACATATAGAACCTCATACACATCTCATTGTATATAGATACATATAGAACCTCATACACATCTCATTGTATATAGATACATATAGAACCCCATACACGTCTCATTATATATAGATACATATAGAACCCCATACACATCTCATTATATATAGATACATATAGAACCTCATACACATCTCATTGTATATAGATACATATAGAACCCCATACACGTCTCATTATATATAGATACATATAGAACCCCATACACATCTCATTATATATAGATACATATAGAACCTCATACACATCTCATTGTATATAGATACATATAGAACCCCATACACGTCTCATTATATATAGATACATATAGAACCCCATACACATCTCATTATATATAGATACATATAGAACCTCATACACATCTCATTGTATATAGATACATATAGAACCCCATACACGTCTCATTATATATAGATACATATAGAACCCCATACACATCTCATTATATATAGATACATATAGAACTACAAACACATCTCATTATATATAGATACATATAGAACACTATACACATCTCATTATATATAGATACATATAGAACACTATACACATCTCATTATATATAGATACATATAGAACACTGTACACATCTCATTATATATAGATACATATAGAACCCTATACACATCTCATTATATATAGATACATATAGAACACTGTACACATCTCATTATATATAGATACATATAGAACCCCAAACACATCTCATTATATATAGATACATATAGAACCCCAAACACATCTCATTATATATAGATACATATAGAACCTCATACACATCTCATGATATATAGATACATATAGAACCTCATACACATCACATTATATATAGATACATATAGAACCCCATACACGTCTCATTATATATAGATAAATATAGAACCCCATACACATCTCATTATATATAGATACATATAGAACCCCATACACATCTCATTATATATAGATACAGATAGAACCCCAAACACATCTCATTATATATAGATACAGATAGAACCTCATACACATCTCATTATATATAGATACATATAGAACCCTATACACATCTCATTATATATAGATACATATAGAACCCCATACACATCTCATTATATATAGATACATATAGAACCCCATACACATCTCATTATATATAGATACATATAGAACCCCATACACATCTCATTATATATAGATACATATAGAACACTATACACATCTCATTATATATAGATACATATAGAACCTCATACACATCTCATTATATATAGATACATATAGAACCCCATACACATCTCATTATATATAGATACATATCGAACCCTATACACATCTCATTATATATAGATACATATAGAACCCCATACACATCTCATTATATATAGATACATATAGAACCCTATACACATCTCATTATATATAGATACATATAGAACCCTGTACACATCTCATTATATATAGATACATATAGAACCCCAAACACATCTCATTATATATAGATACAGATAGAACCCCCATACACATCTCATTATATATAGATACAGATAGAACCCCCATACACATCTCATTATATATAGATACAGATAGAACCCCATACACATCTCATTATATATAGATACAGATAGAACCCCATACATATCTCATTATATATAGATACATATAGAACCTCATACACATCTCATTATATATAGATACATATAGAACCCTATACACATCTCATTATATATAGATACATATAGAACCCCATACACATCTCATTATATATAGATACAGATAGAACCCCATACACATCTCATTATATATAGATACATATAGAACCCCATACACATCTCATTATATATAGATACATATAGAACCCTATACACATCTCATTATATATCGATACAGATAGAACCCCATACACATCTCATTATATATAGATACAGATAGAACCCCATACACATCTCATTATATATAGATACATATAGAACCCCATACACATCTCATTATATATAGATACATATAGAACCCCATACACATCTCATTATATATAGATACATATAGAACCCTATACACATCTCATTATATATAGATACATATAGAACCCCATACACATCTCATTATATATAGATACATATAGAACCCTATACACATCTCATTATATATAGATACATATAGAACCCCATACACATCTCATTATATATAGATACATATAGAATCCCATACACATCTCATTATATATAGATACATATAGAATCCCATACACATCTCATTATATATAGATACATATAGAACCCCAAACACATCTCATTATATATAGATACATATAGAACCCCATACACATCTCATTATATATAGATACATATAGAACCCCATACACATCTCATTATATATAGATACATATAGAACCTCATACACATCTCATTATATATAGATACATATAGAACCCCAAACACATCTCATTATATATAGATACAGATAGAACCCCATACACATCTCATTATATATAGATACATATAGAACCTCATACACATCACATTATATATATATACATATAGAACCCCAAACACATCTCATTATATATGGATACATATAGAATCCCATACACATCTCATTATATATAGATACAGATAGAACCCCATACACATCTCATTATATATAGATACATATAGAACCCCATACACATCTCATTATATATAGATACATATAGAATCCCATACACATCTCATTATATATAGATACAGATAGAACCCCATACACATCTCATTATATATAGATACAGATAGAACCCCATACACATCTCATTATATATAGATACATATAGAATCCCATACACATCTCATTATATATAGATACATATAGAACCCTATACACATCTCATTATATATAGATACATATAGAACCCTATACACATCTCATTATATATAGATACATATAGAATCCCATACACATCTCATTATATATAGATACATATAGAACCCCATACACATCTCATTATATATAGATACATATGAACCTCATACACATCTCATTATATATAGATACATATAGAACCCCAAACACATCTCATTATATATAGATACATATAGAACACTATACACATCTCATTATATATAGATACATATAGAACCTCATACACATCTCATTATATATAGATACATATAGAACCCCAAACACATCTCATTATATATAGATACATATAGAACCCTATACACATCTCATTATATATAGATACATATAGAACCCTATACACATCTCATTATATATAGATACATATAGAACCTCATACACATCTCATTATATATAGATACATATAGAACCCCAAACACATCTCATTATATATAGATACATATAGAACCCTATACACATCTCATTATATATAGATACATATAGAATCCCATACACATCTCATTATATATAGATACATATAGAACCCCATACACATCTCATTATATATAGATACATGTGAACCTCATACACATCTCATTATATATAGATACATATAGAACCCCAAACACATCTCATTATATATAGATACATATAGAACACTATACACATCTCATTATATATAGATACAGATAGAACCCCATACACATCTCATTATATATAGATACATATAGAACCCCATACACATCTCATTATATATAGATACATATAGAACCCCATACACATCTCATTATATATAGATACATATAGAACCCCAAACACATCTCATTATATATAGATACATATAGAACCCCAAACACATCTCATTATATATAGATACATATAGAACACTATACACATCTCATTATATATAGATACATATAGAACCCCATACACATCTCATTATATATAGATACAGATAGAACCCCATACACATCTCATTATATATAGATACATATAGAACCCCATACACATCTCATTATATATAGATACATATAGAACCCCATACACATCTCATTATATATAGATACATATAGAACCCCATACACATCTCATTATATATAGATACATATAGAACCCCATACACATCTCATTATATATAGATACAGATAGAACCCCATACACATCTCATTATATATAGATACATATAGAACCCCAAACACATCTCATTATATATAGATACATATAGAACCCTATACACATCTCATTATATATAGATACATATAGAACCCCATACACATCTCATTATATATAGATACATATAGAACCCCATACACATCTCATTATATATAGATACAGATAGAACCCCATACACATCTCATTATATATAGATACATATAGAACCCCAAACACATCTCATTATATATAGATACATATAGAACCCTATACACATCTCATTATATATAGATACATATAGAACCCCATACACATCTCATTATATATAGATACATATAGAACCCCATACACATCTCATTATATATAGATACATAGAGAAGCCCATACACATCTCATTATATATAGATACATATAGAACCCCATACACATCTCATTATATATAGATACATATAGAACCCCATACACATCTCATTATATATAGATACAGATAGAACCCCATACACATCTCATTATATATAGATACATATAGAACCCCATACACATCTCATTATATACAGATACATATAGAACCCTATACACATCTCATTATATATAGATACATATAGAACCCCATACACATCTCATTATATATAGATACATATAGAACCTCATACACATCTCATTATATATAGATACATATAGAACCCCATACACATCTCATTATATATAGATACATATAGAACCCCATACACATCTCATTATATATAGATACATATAGAACCCCATACACATCTCATTATATATAGATACATATAGAACCCTATACACATCTCATTATATATAGATAAATATAGAACCCCATACACATCTCATTATATATAGATACATATAGAACCCCATACACATCTCATTATATATAGATACAGATAGAACCCCATACACATCTCATTATATATAGATACAGATAGAACCCCATACACATCTCATTATATATAGATACATATAGAACCCCATACACATCTCATTATATATAGATACATATAGAACCCCAAACACATCTCATTATATATAGATACATATAGAACCCCATACACATCTCATTATATATAGATACAGATAGAACCTCATACACATCTCATTATATATAGATACATATAGAACCCCATACACATCTCATTATATATAGATACAGATAGAACCCCATACACATCTCATTATATATAGATACATATAGAACCCCATACACATCTCATTATATATAGATACATATAGAACCCCAAACACATCTCATTATATATAGATACATATGGAACCCTATACACATCTCATTATATATAGATACATATAGAACCCTATACACATCTCATTATATATAGATACATATAGAACCCCTACACATCTCATTATATATAGATACATATAGAACCCCATACACATCTCATTATATATAGATACATATAGAACCCCTACACATCTCATTATATATAGATACATATAGAACCCTATACACCTCTCATTATATATAGATACATATAGAACCCTATACACATCTCATTATATATAGATACATATAGAACCCCTACACATCTCATTATATATAGATACATATAGAACCTCATACACATCTCATTATATATAGATACATATAGAACCCCATACACATCTCATTATATATTTACACACCATACCCTATACATATATCATTCTACATTGATACATGTAGAATTTTATACACAGCTTATTATATATAGAATCATTCACATGTCTCGTTATATATAGATACACATGGAACCCTTTGCATTTTGAATTAAATGTATATATGTATATATATATAGAACCCCATACATATCTCATTATCTGTAGATAATTACAGCACCTTATGCCTATCTGATTATATATAAATACCCGATGCATATCTCAATATATGTCGATAATTATAGCACCTTCAACATATTTCATTGTATTTCGATACACACAGCACCCTGTACATATCTCATTACATATTGAACCTATACATGTTTCATTACAGTTAGATATGTATAGAACCCAATACAAATCTCATTATATATAGATGCACGCAACATGTCTCATAGATCTGTCTGTAGCGATATATAATGTGACGGGACATATAGAACCCTATACATATCTGTTCCGGGACAGAATTAACAGTTACTTGGACGAGTGTGAATTGATCAGGGAAAGCCAGCACGGATTTGTTAAAGGCACGGATTTGTTAAATGCTGAAAAATGCGAGATGATGCATTTCGGTAGGAAAAATTAGGAGAGGCAATCTCAACTGGAGGGCACAATTCTAAAGGGGTGGAGGAACAGAGAGATCGGGGGGTATATGTGCATAAATCATTGCAGGTGGCAGGGCAGGTTGAGAAAGTGATTAAAAAAGCATACAGGATCCTGGGCTTTATAAATAGAGGGATCGAGTACAAAAGTATGGAAGTCATAATGAACCTTTATAAAACACTGGTTTGGTCATAACTGGAGTATTGTGTCCAGTTCTGGGCACCGCACTTTAGGAAGGATGTGAAGGCCTTAGAGAGGGTGCAGAAGAGATTTACTAGAATAATTCCAGGGATGAGGGACTTAAATTACGTGGATAGACTGGAGAAGCTGGGGTTGTTCTCCTTGGAACAGAGAAGGTTGAGAAGAGATTTGATCGAGGTATTCAAAATCATGAAGAGTCTGGACAGAGTAGATAGAGAGAAACTGTTCCCATTGGTGGAAGGGTCAACAACCAGAAGGCATAGATTTAAGGTGATTGGCAAAAGAACCAAAAGTGACATGAGGAAAAACGATGGGCCGAATGGCCTCCTTCTGTGCTGTAACCTTCTATGATTCTATGTATGCAAAACTGAAATCAATGGGCACCTACACAAAAGACCATCTAGTGGCTGGACACATAGGAAGAGGCAGTGTCCTCGGCCCAACCATCTTCAGCTGCTTCACCGCTGACCTTTCCTCCACCATAAGGTCAGCAGTGGGGTTAGAGTCATAGAGTTATACGGCACGGATAGAGGCCCTTCGGCCCATCGTGTCCGCGCCGGCCATCAGCCCTGTCTACTCTAATCCCATATTCCAGCATTTGGTCCGTAGCCTTGTATGCTATGGCATTTCAAGTGCTCATCCAAATGCTTCTTGAATGTTGTGAGGGTTCCTGCCTCCACAACCCTCTCAGGCAGTGAGTTCCAGACTCCAACCACCCTCTGGGTGAAAAAGTTCTTTCTCAAATCCCCTCTAAACCTCCCGCCTTTTACCTTGAATCTATGTCCCCTTGTTATAGAACCCTCAACGAAGGGAAAAAGCTCCTTAGTATCCATCCTATCTGTGCCCCTCATAATTTTGTACACCTCAATCATGTCCCCCCTCAGCCTCCTCTGCTCCAAGGAAAACAAACCCAATCTTCCCAGTCTCTCTTCATAGCTGAAGCGCTCCAGCCCTGGTAACATCCTGGTGAATCTCCTCTGCACCCTCTCCAAAGCGATCACATCCTTCCTGTAGTGTGGCGACCAGAACTGCACACAGTACTCCAGCTGTGGCCTAACCAGTGTTTTATACAGCTCCATCATAACCTCCTTGCTCTTATATTCTATGCCTCGGCTAATAAAGGCAAGTATCCCATATGCCTTCTTTACCACCTTATCCACCTGTTCCGCCGCCTTCAGGGATCTGTGAACTTGCACACCAAGATCCCTCTGACCCTCTGTCTTGCCTAGGGTCCTCCCATTCATTGTGTATTCCCTTGCCTTGTTAGTCCCTCCAAAGTGCATCACCTCGCACTTTTCCGGGTTAAATTCCATTTGCCACTGTTCCGCCCATCTGACCAACCCATCTATATCGTCCTGCAGACTGAGGCTATCCTCCTCGCTATTTACCACCCTACCAATTTTTGTATCATCAGCGAACTTACTGATCATACCTTTTACATTCATATCCAAGTCGTTAATGTAGACCACAAACAGCAAGGGCCCCAGCACCGATCCCTGTGGTACCCCACTGGCCACAGGCTTTCAGTCACAAAAACAACCTTCGACCATCACCCTCTGCCTTCTGCCACTAAGCCAGTTTTGTATCCAAAGTGCCAAGGCACCCTGGACTCCATGGGCTCGTACCTTCTTGACCAGTCTCCTGTGGGGGACTTTATCGAAGGCCTTACTGAAATCCATGTATACCACATCCACTGCGTTACCCTCATCCACACGCCGAGTCACCCCCTCAAAAAATTCAATCAAATTAGTCAGACATGATCTTCCCTTGACAAAGCCATGTTGACTATCCCTGATTAATCCTTGCTTCTCCAAGTGGAGACTAATTTTGTCCTTCAGAATTTTTTCCAATAATTTTCCTACCACTGATGTTAGGCTCACTGGCCTGTAGTTCCCCGGTTTTTCCCTACTCCCCTTCTTGAATAATGGTACTACATTAGCGGTTCTCCAGTCCTCTGGCACATCCCCTGTGGCCAGAGAGGTTCTGAATATATGTGTTAGAGCCCCCGCAATCTCCTCCTTTGCCTCACACAGTAGCCTGGGATACATTTCGTCTGGGCCTGGGGATTTATCCATTTTTAGGCCTGCTAAAACCGCCAATACCTCCTCCCGCTCGATGTTAATATGTTCGAGTATATCACAGTCCCCCTGCCGTATTTCTATGTCTACATCGTCCTTCTCCATAGTGAAAACAGATGCAAAAAATTCATTTAGAACCCCTCCTACATCTGCCGGCTCCACACACAGATTGCCATTTTTGTCCCTAATGGGCCCTATTTTTTCCCTAGTTATCCTCTTACCCTTAATATACTTATAAAACATCTTAGGATTTTCCTTTATTTTGCTCGCCAGTGTTATTTCATGGCCCCTCCTTGATCTCCTAATTTCTTTTTTAAGTATCCCCCTGCACTTTTTGTACTCCTCTAGGGCTTCCTCCGTCTTTAGCCTTTTGTATCTGCCAAAAGCCCTCCTTTTTTTCCTAATCCATTCTCGTATATCCCCTGACATCCAAGGTTCCCTGGAGTTCTTGGAACCACCCTTGACCTTTACGGGAACATGTTGCCATTGTATGGTCTCAATCTCCCTTCTGAAAGACTCCCATTGCTCCGATGCGGATTTTCCTACAAGCAGCTGATCCCAGTCCATTTTGGCCAGATCCTGCCTTATCCTATTAAAATCGGCCTTCCCCCAATTTAGAACCTTTATTTCCGGCCCCTCCCTATCCTTTTCCATGACCACCTTAAATCTCACCGAATTATGGTCACTGTCACCAAAGTGCTCACCTACTAGCACTTCTTCCACTTGGCTGGACTCATTCCCTAGAATTAGGTCCAGTACCGCCCCCTCTCTTGTAGGACTTTCTACATGCTAGCTCAAAAAGCTCTCCTGGATGCACGTTAAGAATTTTGTACCCTCTAAGCCTTTTACACTCTGAGTATCCCAGTTAATATTGGGGAAGTTGAAATCCCCCACTATTATTACCCTATTATTTGCACAATTTTCTGAGATTTGCCTACATATCTGTTCCTCTATCTCCCCCTGACTGTTTGGGGGCCTATAGTACACTCCCATCAAAGTGCTTGCCCCCTTTTTGTTTTTAAGCTCCACCCATATGGCCTCATTAGAGGAACCTGCTAATATATCATCCCTCCTTATGGCAGTAATTGATTCTTTAATTAATATTGCGACCCCCCCTCCTCTTATACCTCCCCCTCTGTCTCGCCTGAAGATTCTGTACCCCGGAATATTGAGCTGCCAGTCGTGCCCCTCCCTCAACCATGTCTCTGTGACAGGTTGTTTGCTGATGATTTAACAAAGCACAACTCCATTCACATCTGCTCCATTAATGAAGCAGGCCCACCCCCTGAGTTAGGAGGGACAGTAAGTAGCACAGACGGGACCAGGAAGTCACAAAGGAACAGAGACAGATTAAGTGAGAGGCAAAAACTGTGGCAGATGCAGTTCAACGTGGCGAAGAGTGAACTCCTCCACTTTGGATCCAAGAAAGACAAACTTCAGTATTTTCCCGATGGTGAGAAACTAGGAACTGTGGAGGAGCAAAGTGATCTGGGTGTCCAGGTGCACAAATCACTAAAAGCTAAAGAAAGGTACAAAGTAGAATCAAAAAGGCTAATGGAATTTTGGCCTTTATTTCAAAGGGGACTGGAGTACAAAGTGGGGGGGAAGTAATTCTTCAGCTGTACAGAGCTCTGGTCAGAACCCATCGAGAGATATTGCGTTCAGTTCTGGGCACCGCACCTCAGGAAGGATAGATTGCCCTCGGAGGGGGTGCAGCGCACATTCACCAGAATGATAACGGGGCTAAAAGGGTTAAATTACGAGGCCGGGTTGCACAGACTGGGCTTGTATTCCCTCGAGTGTAGAAGATTAAGGGGTGATCTAATCGAGGGGTTTAAAATGATTTGATAGGGTAGAGGGAGAGAAGGGTAGAGGTGGGGAGATTCAGAACAAGGGGGCATAATGTTAAAATTAGAGCCAGGCCGTTCAGGGGTGATGTCAGGAAGCACTTCTTCACACAAAGGGGAGTGGAAATCTGGAACTCTCTCCCCCAGAAAACTGTTGAGGCTGGGGGTCAATTGGAGCTTTCAAGACTGAGATCAATGGATTTTTGTTGGGTGAGGGGATCGAGGGATGTGGAGCAAAGGCGGGTAAATAGGGTTGAGGTACGGAACTGCCATAATCTAATTGAATAGCGGAGCAGGCTTGAAGGGCTGAATGGCCTCCTCCTGTTCCTATGTTCCCAGCCTACAGCAGGACCAGGTGAAATATCAAGTCTTGAACTGACAAGTGGCAAGTAACGTTCACCAGGCCGTGAGCATCTTGAACAAGAAGAGGCCGAATCATCTCGTTCACCAGCACCAATACCATTGAGTCCTCCACCATCAATATCTTGGGGATCACCACTGAACAGAAACTTGAGTGGACCAGGTATATCAACACTGTGGCTACTAGAGCAGGTCAGAGGCTGGGTATTCTGCGGCGAGTGTCTCACCTCCTGACTCCCCAAAGCCTCTTCACCATCGACAAGTGTTTTGGAACACTCTCCACCTGACCAGATGGGAGCAGCTGCAACAACATTCAGGAGGCTTGACACCATCCAGGGCAAAGCAGTCCGCTAGATCAGTCACACACCATCCCGACTTGGAAATATATCGGCCGTTCCTTCATCGTCGCTGGGTCGAAATCCTGGAACTCCCTCCCTAACAGCACTGTGGGAGAACCGTCACCACACGGACTGCAGCGGTTCAAGAAGGCGGCTCACCACCACCTTCTCAAGGGGCAATTAGGGATGGGCAATAAATGCCGGCCTCGCCAGCGACGCCCGCATCCCGAGAATGAACAATGAAAAGAGTCGTACTGTACACACTGAAGCCGGCTGACAGGAACAGTTATATTTAGTTATGAATGTTGAATAATTTTAGTTTTAGAGAACAGCGGATGCAGTCTCTCAGTGTTCCATGTTCTAAACATCACGCAGCAAAGCTGGTATTCTGCACCACGTTTTCTTTTGGTGGCTGAGGTTGTATTTTATGCATTTTGTATTTTTTTGGTGTGACACACACTCGAGCAATTCCCCAGATTATTCCTCCCTCATCACCTCGACTCGAGCGGTGTTAAGATGCTGGTGTGTGAGTGCCCCCTTTTGGTTGTAAATCAGAAATAGAATGATCATTGGATAAATCGATGGGCAAAACTCTCGTCTTCAACGCCTGAGTGGACGGAGAGAGGGATCTCTGGAGGGGGAATCGCACGGCGGGAACGGAAATTAATGGGAGGAAAAGCCACTTGGTTCAGGAAGGGGCATGAGGACCCCGCCCCCCAGATTATGGGCGCTAAATTGGGCCGTGTAGAGCCCGTTGTTTCAGCGCTACGCGGCCTCTCCGACATCCAAGATGGCATCTTGGCTGCGCACGCACATTTCCTGCGTGACGTGCGCCGGACGCCATCTTGGTATAGGAGTTAGCGCAGGCGCAGATAACGAACGCCGGAATCATGTAAAGTAGGGAGAAAATGGCTTCAATCAGTGTGCAACGCTGATTTAAAGTGATAGACACCATTTTGGGACTTAACGCTCAACTCAACGCACAGTCTTAACCCCGACCATCTGAACATGTCTCAGAGTGTCTGGAGGACCCACCCACCAGCGCTATTTAAAGGGACCACGCAAGATTTACAGGTTAGTGGCTGGATTATTGCTTCTGGCTGCCGAGACATTTGTACCTGTTTTTGGAGGTCTCCAAGACTCCAATACTAGGACACGGGGACATAGTCTAACATTTAGAGCCAGGACGTGCAGGAGTGAAGTCAGGAAATGCTTCTACACACAAAGGGTGCGAGACGTTTGGAACTCTCTTCTACAGACGGCAGTTGACGCTAGCTCACTTGTGAATGTTTAATCTGAGATTGATAGATTTCTGTGAACCAAGGGTATTAAGGGATATGGGGCTAAGACGGGTATATGGAGTTAGGTCACAGGCCCACCATGATCTCATTGAATGACGGAACAGGCTCGAGGGGCTAAATGCCACGGCCACTTGCTGCCTCTTGATATGCGCCACCTTCTCCTGCAAGAAAGCGGGACGTATGTCTGGGTGGTGTGCCTGTCATGGTTGAATAGCTGCCAGTGTGTGTGGCCTGTGAGTTGTGGGTGGGCGGCTTGAAACAGTGGTAATGTGTGAGGGTGAGAGGAAGCATCTGATTGGAAGAGTTGAGTACTGATGGAGAGAGTTTATTGGTCTGTGGGTGATGGGGGTGCAGTGTCTGGTGCAGTTGGTCGGAGACGTCACTTGACAGTTGACCTCACTCACCTTGACCACTCATGTCAAAGCATTGAACTTCTTCCTGCACTGCATCCATGTCCATGATGCTGTGCGCCTGGCATTGACTTCGTCCCCCGCTGCCTCCCACTGCCTTTTGGGCGTATGTCTGGAGGGCCTCTTGCTCCCTCCCTTCCCCCTGTGGATATAGGATGTCCCTCCTTCTGTCCACCTCTTGCTCCAAGGCCTCGAGTGCATCAGCAGAGAACCTTGGTGTACGCACTCTCACAGACCTGGTACAAACTCAGATCGGCACATTGGTGAGGTCTGGAGTGCAGATTGGAGGGTGTGGGATTTAGTGGTGCGCAACCTTTATTCAATGTTTTAACATAACTCATCAGTATGTAAACATAGGGACGGGACCAGCATCTGTGTTTTACGTGTACGATGTCTGATCTCCGTGCAGACGGTAGACTGCTATTTTCAATAAATACCAGGTACCAGCTCCCTTTAAGAGATTTCTAAGCAACATCCTCCCTTTAAGAGATTGCGCTCCCCCTGGTGGTGGAAAGTTGAATTGCATTGATCCCACGTGCAAAGGACCGGACAGGAACTCCGATCGCAGGTGAGTGCTCCCGTGGGTCAAAACGTGCGTCCTGCGCGCCCAGGGTCCGTCGGGCGCGGGGTGGTAGTGATCGCGTTACCATCGCCCAGAACGGACCCTTATCCAATCTTTCCCCGTTCTTTCCACAAGTTGCCCACACGCTGCTGAGTGCCCGGGCAGCAGTGACGTAATGAGAGTAAACTAGCAGGGAACATAAAAACTGACTGTAAAAGCTTCTATAAAATATGTCAAGAGAAAAAGATCAGTGAAGACAAATGTAGGTCCCTTACAGTCAGAAATGGGGGAAATTATAATGGGGAACAAAGAAATGGCAGAACAATTAAACACATACTTTGGTTCTGTCTTCACAAAGGAGGACATAAATAACCTCCCGGAAATGTTAGGGAACCAAGGGTCCAGTGAGAGGGAGGAACTGAAGGAAACCAGTATTAGTAAAAAATAGTGCTCGGGAAATTAATGGGGCTAAAGGCTGACAAATCCCCAGGGCCTGATAATCTACATCCCAGAGTACTAAAGGAAGTGGCCCTGGAAATAGTGGATGCATTGGTGATCATCTTCCAAAATTCTATAGACTCTGGAACAGTTCCTACAGATTGGAGGGTGGCAAATGTAACCCCACTATTTAAAAAAGGAGGGAGAGAGAAAACAGGGAATTACAGACCAGTTAGCCAAACATCAGTAGTGGGGAAAATGCTAGAGTCTATTATAAAAGATGTGATAACAGAACACTTGGAGAGCATTAACGGGATTGGACAAAGTCAGCATGGGTTTATGAAAGGGAAATCATGCTTAACAAATCTACTGGAGTTTTTTGAGGATGTAACTAGTGGAATAGATAGGGGAGAACCAGTGGATGTGGTGTATTTGGATTTTCAGAAGGCTTTTGATAAGGTCCCACACAAGAGGTTAGTGTGTAAAATTAAAGCACATGGGATTGGGGGAATATACTGGCATGGATTGAGAATTGGTTGACAGACAGGAAACAGAGAGTAGGAATAAACGGGTCTTTTTCCGGGTGGCAGGCAGTGACTAGTGGGGTACCGCAGGGATCAGTACTTGGGCCCCAGCTATTCACAATATATATCAATGATTTGGATGAGGGAACTAAATGTAACATTTCCAAGTTTGCAGACGACACAAAGCTGGGGTGGAATGTGAGCTGTGAGGAAGATGCAAAGAGGCTCCAATGTGATTTAGACAAGTTGGGTGAGTGGGCAAGAACATGGCAGATGCAGTATAACATGGATAAATGTGAGGTTATCCACTTTGGTTGTAAAAACAGAAAGGCAGATTATTATCTGAATGGTGATAGATTGGGAAAAGGGGAGGTGCAACGAGACCTGGGTGTCCTTGTACACCAGTCGCTGAAAGTGAGCATTCAGGTGGAGCAAGCAGTTAGGAAGGCGAATGGTATGTTGGCCTTCATTGCAAGAGGATTTGAGTACAGGAGCAGGGATGTCTTACTGCAGTTATACAGGGCCTTGGTGAGACCACATCTGGAGTATTGTGTGCAGTTTTGGTCTCCTTCTCTGAGGAAGGATGTCCTTGCCATGGAGGGAGTGCAACGAAGGTTCACCAGACTGATTCCTGGGATGGCAGGACTGACGTATGAGGAGAGATTGGGTCGACAAGGCCTATATTCTAACAGGACTAGACAGACTAGATGCAGGGAGGATGTTCCCGATGGCTGGGGAGTCCAGAACCAGGGGTCACAGTCTCAGGATACGGGGAATGCCATTTAGAACCGAGATGAGGAGAAATTTCTTCACTCAGAGGGTGGTGAACCTGTGGAATTCTCTACCACAGAAGGCAGTGGAGGCCAAGTCATTAGATGTATTCAAGATGGAGATAGATATATTTCTTAATGCTAAAGGGATCAAGGGATATGGGGAAAAAGCGGGAACAGGGTACTGAGTTAGACGATCAGCCATGATCATTTTGAATGGGGGAGCAGGCCCGAAGGGCCGAATGGCCTACTCTTGCTCCTATTTTCTATGTTTCTATGTTTACCTGTGTCCTGCCAGAAGTGAATCTTCACTTCGAGCCCCTCAGAAACAGTAACTTGCATTGATGGATTGTCTTTAACATTGTAAAACTTCCCAGGGTGCTTCACAGGAGTGTAATTGGACAAAAATGGACATTGAGCCACAAAGGGAGATATTCGGTGCCTAAAAGCTTAATCAGAGGTAGAATCATAGAATCGTAGAATGGTTACAGCACAGAAGGAGGCCATTCGTTCCATCGAGCCTGTGCCGGCTCTTTGTGAGAACAATCCAGCTGGTCCCACTCCCCCGCCCTTTCCCCGTAGTCCTGCAAATTTTTTCCTTTCAAGTACTTATCCAGTTCCCTTTTGAAGGCCATGATTGAATCTGCCTCCACCACCCCCTCGGGCAGTGCATTCCAGATCCTAACCACTCGCTGGGTAAAAAAGTTTTTCCTCATGTCACCTTTGGTTCTTTTGCCAATCGCCTTAAATCTATGCCCTCTGGTTCTCGACCCTTCCGTCTCTGAGTCGGGTAGGTTTAAGCAGCGTCTTAAAGGAGGAGAGAGAGGTAGAGAGGTGGAGAGGTTTAGGGAGGGAATTCCAGAGTTTAGGGCCCAGGCAGCTGAAGGCACGGCCGCCAACGGTGGAGCGATTAAAATCGGGGATGCGCAAGAGGCCGGAATTGGAGGAGCGCAGAGATCTCGGAGGGCTGGAGGGGGTTACAGAGATAGGGAGGGGTGAGGGCCATGGAGGGATTTGAACAGGAGGATGAGAATTTTAAAATCGAGGCGTTCCCGGACCGGGAGCCAATGTAGGTCAGCGAGCACAGGGGGGGGTGATGGGTGAACAGGACTCGGTGCGAGTTAGGATACGGGGGGCAGCAGAGTTTTGGATGAGCTCCAGTTTGCGGAGGGTGGAGGAAGAGAGGCCGGCCAGGACGGTGGGTGGCCCATGCTCACTTTCATCGGTTGGACGAGATGCTTGTGGAGATGTGACCGGTCCTGCGGACTCATCCGATTCACGTTAATGAGGCCTGAGGCCCAATTTTGGGCCGGCCTCAGGCCTCCTGTTTGGGGCACGCGATCCATGCCCATTTCAGGCCGAGAAACAGTCCCAGAAGAATTTACAGGCCCTCATGTCACAACCAACAACGTAAGGTGATGGCAGCCCTCAGCACCCTTTCTGGGATCACTCGCAGCCTATCCCGATGGACTGTGTGAGTGTGTGAACACTGGCTGGGGGCAGGCTTAGGGATGGCCCCAGCAGCCAAATAGCTTGCCGACACTCACTGTCCAGGTTCTCACGTGAATGGCCACATGGGTGAGGCATTAGAAGGGACTCGAAACCCCGAGGAACCGAAACCAGCCAGGAGAGGAGGTGGGGGACATGAAAATTAGCGCAGTAAAAATGGAAGGTCGACTGAGTGATAAGTGTCGATCACGGCTCAGTGGGCAGCACGAGTCCGAAGGTCATGGGTTCGAGTCCCACTCCAGGGACTTAAGCACAAAATCCAGGCTGACACTCCCAGGGCATCACTGAGGGTCAGGACTGAGGGAGCGCTGCACTGTCAGAGGGTCAGTACTGAGGGAATGTCGGAGGGTCAGTACTGAGGGAGCGCTGCACTGTCGGAGGGTCAGTACTGAGGGAGCGCTGCACTGTCGGAGGGTCAGTACTGAGGGAGCGCTGCACTGTCAGAGGGTCAGTACTGAGGGAGCGCTGCACTGTCAGAGGGTCAGTACTGAGGGAGCGCTGCACTGTCGGAGGGTCAGTACTGAGGGAGCGCTGCACTGTCAGAGGGTCAGTACTGAGGGAGCGCTGCACTGTCGGAGGGTCAGTACTGAGGGAGCGCTGCACTGTCGGAGGGTCAGTACTGAGGGAGCGCTGCACTGTCGGAGGGTCAGTACTGAGGGAGCGCCGCACTGTCGGAGGGACAGTACTGAGGGAGTGCTGCACTGTCGGAGGGTCAGTACTGAGGGAGCGCTGCACTGTCGGAGGGTCAGTACTGAGGGAATGTCGGAGGGTCAGTACTGAGGGAGCGCTGCACTGTCGGAGGGTCAGTACTGAGGGAGCGCTGCACTGTCGGAGGGTCAGTACTGAGGGAGCGCTGCACTGTCGGAGGGTCAGTACTGAGGGAATGTCGGAGGGTCAGTACTGAGGGAGCGCTGCACTGTCGGAGGGTCAGTACTGAGGGAGCGCTGCACTGTCGGAGGGTCAGTACTATATGAACATATGAACATATGTATATGAACTAAGAGCAGGAGTAGGCCATTCGGCCCCTCGAGCCTGCTCTGCCATTTGATAAGATCATGGCTGATCTGATTGTGACCTCAACCCTACTTTCCCCTCTACCCACTATAACCTTTGACTCCCTTGTGAATCAGGAATCTCTCTAACTCAGCCTTAAAAATATTCACTGACCCTGCCTCCACCGCTCTCTGGGGGAGGGAGTTCCACAGACTCACGACCCTCCGAGAGAAAAAATTTCTCCTCATCTCCGTCTTAAATGGGAGACCCCTTATTTTTAAACTGTGACCCCCAGTTCTAGTCTCTCCCACAAGGGGAAACATCCTCTCAGCATCTACCCCTTCCACTCCCCTCAGGATCTTATCTGTTTCAATAAGATCACCTCTCATTCTTCTAAACTCCAGTGTATACAGGCCCAACTTGTCCAACCTTTCCTCATAAGATAACTCCCTCATCCCAGGAATCAGTCGAGTGAACCTTCTCTGAACCACCTCCAAAGCAATTCTGCCCTTTCTTAAATAAGGAGACCAAAACTGCACACAGTATTCCAGATGTGGTCTCACCAATGCCCTGTACAACTGGAGCAAAACATCTCGACTTTTATATTCCATTCCTCTTGCAATAAATGACAATGTTCCATTTGCCTTCCTAATCACTTGCTGTACCTGCAGACTAACTTTTTGTGATTCGTGTACTCGGACACCCAGATCCCTCTGTACCTCAGAGTTCTGCAATCTCTCTCTATTTAAATAATATACTGCTTTTCTATTCCTCCTGCCAAAGTGGACAAGTTCACATTTTCCCACATTATACTCCATCTGCCAAATGTCTGCCCACTCACTTAACCTATCGATATCCCTTTACAGACTCCTTATGTCCTCTTCACAACTTACTTTCCTACCTATCTTTGTGTCATCAGCAAATTTAGCAACAATACATTCGGTCTCTTCATCGCAGTCATTGATACAGATTGTAAATAGTTGAGGCCCAAGCACTGATCCCTGTGGAACTCCACTTGTTACATCTTGCCAACCTGAAAATGACCCATTTATGCCTACTCTCTGTTTCCTGTTAGCTAACCGATCCTTTATCCATGGTAATATGTTACCCCCGACACCATGAGCTCTTACTTTGTATGGTAGCCTTTGAGGTGGCACCTTGTCAAAAGCCTGGTCAAAGACAGGTGACCAAAAGCTTGGTCAAAGAGATAGGTTTTGAGGGGCATCTTCACGGAGGAGAGAGAGGCGGAGAGGTTTAGGGAGGGAATTCCAGAGCCGAGGGCCTAGACGGCTAAAGGCACGGCCGCCAATGGTGGGACCTCGATGTAACATGCTTTTACAGGAAGTGCGTGCTAGCCCTAAGACTTTTTGTACGATATTGGTAGTTGCCGACAGTCAATTGATGAATTTAAGGGTTTTTTATTTGGTACACAAAATGGCAATGGAGGCAGATTAACTTCAGAAGCACACAACACCACGCCACCTAGTGGCCAGAGCTTGCAACTACACCGTGACAGTTTACATAGAAAAATTAAATGGGAAATGTCAACTTAGGAATTTACAATGATAAATGACCGAGAAGAGGGACCAACAATCAGGACAAAAAGTAACGGTTTGTGCCCTATGCAATTTTGTTTTAATAGAGATACAGAAAGATGTAGAGATGTACTGAGGGAGCGCTGCACTGTCGGAGGGTCAGTACTGAGGGAGCGCTGCACTGTCGGAGGGTCAGTACTGAGGGAGCGCTGCACTGTCGGAGGGTCAGTACTGAGGGAGCGCTGCACTGTCGGAGGGTCAGTACTGAGGGAGTGCCGCACTGTCGGAGGGTCAGTACTGAGGGAGCGCCGCACTGTCGGAGGGTCAGTACTGAGGGAGCGCCGCACTGTCGGAGGGTCAGGACTGAGGGAGTGCTGCACTGTCGGAGGGTCAGTACTGAGGGAGCGCTGCACTGTCGGAGGGTCAGTACTGAGGGAGTGCTGCACTGTCGGAGGGTCAGTACTGAGGGAGTGCTGCACTGTCGGAGGGTCAGTACTGAGGGAACTGTGCACTGTCGGAGGGTCAGTACTGAGGGAGCACTGCACTGTCGGAGGGTCAGTACTGAGGGAGAGCTGCACTGTCGGAGGGTCAGTACTGAGGGAGCACTGCACTGTCGGAGGGTCAGTACTGAGGGAGCACTGCACTGTCGGAGGGTCAGTACTGAGGGAGCGCTGCACTGTCGGAGGGTCAGTACTGAGGGAGCGCCGCACTGTCGGAGGGTCAGGACTGAGGGAGCGCCGCACTGTCGGAGGGTCAGTACTGAGGGAGCGCCGCACTGTCGGAGGGTCAGTACTGAGGGAGTGCTGCACTGTCGGAGGGTCAGTACTGAGGGAGCGCTGCACTGTCGGAGGGTCAGTACTGAGGGAGTGCTGCACTATCAGAAGTGTTGTCTTTCGGATGAGATGTTAAACCGAGGCCCCGTCTGCCCTCTCAGGTGGATGTAAAAGATCCCACGCCCACTATTTTGAAGAAGAGCAGGGGGGAGTTCTCCCCGGTGTCCTGGGGCCGATATTTATCCCTCAACCAACATGACTAAAAACAGATGATCTGGTCATTTAGCTCTTGCTGTTTGTGGGATCTTGCTGTGCGCAAATTGGCTGCTGCGTTTCCTACATTAGAACATTGACTACACTTCAAAAAATACTTCACTGGCTTTAAAGCACTTTGGGACGTCCTGAGGCTGTGAAAGGTGCTATAGAAATGCAAGTCTTTCTTTCATTACCCACAATATCAGGATCATCTTGTTGGGACTTTATGGCAGAATCAGACTTCAAACTGCGAGCAAAATGCGAGAGCTGGTTCCAGGGCCAGGGTTAGTGTTTGCCCCCAGATCTAACCCTAACCCTGGTTAATGTGTGTCCCTAACCCTAACCCTGGTTAATGTGTGTCCCTAACCCTCACCCTGGTTAATGTGTGTCCCTAACCCTAACCCTGGTTAATGTGTGTCCCTAACCCTGACCCTGGTTAATGTGTGTCCCTAACCCTAACCCTGGTTAATGTGCATCCCTAACCCAGACCCTGGTTAATGTGCGTCCCTAACCCTAACCCTGGTTAATGTGCATCCCTAACCCTAACCCTGGTTAATGTGTGTCCCTAAGCCCAACCCTAACCCTGGTTAATGTTCGTCCCTAACCCTAACCCTAACCCTGACCCTGGTTAATGTGCATCACTAACCCTGACCCTAACCCTGGTTAATGTGCACCCCTAACCCTAACCCTGGTTAATGTGCGTCCCTAACCCTACACTTGGTTAATGTGCATCACTAACCCTAACCCTAACCCTGGTTAATGTGCACCCCTAACCCTAACCCTGGTTAATGTGCACCCCTAACCCTAACCCTGGTTAATGTGTGTCCCTAAGCCCAACCCTAACCCTGGTTAATGTGTGTCCCTAACCCAGACCCTGGTTAATGTGTGTCCCTAACCCTAACCCTGGTTAATGTGCATCCCTAACCCTAACCCTGGTTAATGTGCATCCCTAACCCTAACCCTAACCCTGACCCTGGTTAATGTGCATCACTAACCCTGACCCTAACCCTGGTTAATGTGCACCCCTAACCCTAACCCTGACCCTGGTTAATGTGTGTCCCTAACCCTAACCCTGGTTAATGTGCGTCCCTAACCCTACACTTGGTTAATGTGCATCACTAACCCTGACCCTAACCCTGGTTAATGTGCACCCCTAACCCTAACCCTGACCCTGGTTAATGTGTGTCCCTAACCCTGACCCTGGTTAATGTGCACCCCTAACCCTAACCCTGGTTAATGTGCACCCCTAACCCTAACCCTAACCCTGACCCTGGTTAATGTGTGTCCCTAACCCTGACCCTGGTTAATGTGTGTCCCTAACCCTGACCCTGGTTAATGTGCACCCCTAACCCTAACCCTGACCCTGGTTAATGTGTGTCCCTAACCCTAGCCCTGGTTAATGTGAGTCCAGTAGTAATCCTCTGGCTGTGTTTCTCTGCCCCTGTTATTTGTCAATGATTTATTTATCCCAGAAAAGGAAAGATGGGATTCAGGTTATTATTGATTCTGTTCCCTCCGTCCTTTCAGGCAGTGAATTCCAGATCATCACAACTCACTGCGTAAAAAACATCCTCCTCATCTCCCCCGCTCCCCGGTTCTTTTGCCAATTATTTTATTCTCCTCCTTCAAGTATCTCACCTTGTTCCACCCCTCTCGCCTCTTCATTGCAATCCTCATTCTCTACCGCCCACCAAGTCCCACCATGAGACACCCTCCTTCACCACCCAGCGACTCCTCATCCTCAGAGATTTCAATCTCCGCCTCAGCTCCCTTTGCCCTCTCTCCTCTGAGTTCACTCCCCTCCTGTCCTTCCTAAACCTTTCCCTCCGTACAAATTCTCCTCCCAAGTCACACCATCCCCTTGACCTTGCCATCCCGTGCGGTCCCTCTATTCCCATGGTCTCGATCACAGTCAAGGCCATCTCTGACCACTTTCTTGTGGCCCCCTTTTTCACTCCCTCAACCACAAATGGTAAATACTCGAGCATATCTGGTGAACGCCTGGTTTGACCATCCATCCCCGGCCATGTCTGGACCACATCAAGTGCTATCAGGCCTCAATCTCCTCTGCCAAAACCATCACTACTCCAGGATCATCCTGGAGACCAAAGATAACTCCCGGCTTCTTTCGCCCACTACCAAACATCTCCTTAAACCCCTCTCCCCTGCCCCCTCTACCCTCACCTCCAACAACAAGCGCGAGGAGCTCACGGACTTCCTTGTCACTAAGATTGAGACCATCCATTCAGCTCCTCCTCTGTCACTTCCCTCCCTTCTCCTAGCCCGCCGAGCCAAACTTCCCCTACGGTTCCCCCCCACCACCCGCCCTGCCCTAGCCCTGAACTTGCATCTTTCTCTAGTTTCTCTCCTATCTCCCCTCATGCCCTCTCTGAGTTCACCTTGTCCATGAGACGCGCCTCCTGCTACTTTGAACCAGTCCCACCAAACTGCAGATTTTCCATCTTCCCTTCCTAGCCCCCACGCCAGCTGATATTGTAAATGCTTCCTTCTCCTCGGTTATTGCCTCCCTCCCGTTCCAAACCACTATCCTCATCCCCCTCTTCATCCCAATCCTTTTCTCTATGTAAACAACCATCCAATCTCCAACCTCCCGCAACATGGTGTCGCCTCCCAAATCTGTGACTATCTTTCTTGCAGCTCCTTGTCTCAGAATCCCCGATCGAGTTTCTGCCCCTGCTGTAGCCCCGAAGCGGCCCTGTCCGTTGTCACAAATGATATCCTCTGTGACTGTGACCGTGGTAAACGATCCCTCCTCATCCTTCTCCACCTGTCCGCAGCCTTTGTCACTGTCGACCGTCCGCCTCCAACACCTCTCCTCCACTGACGACACCCAGCTCTACCTCACCACCACCTCCCTCGACCCCTCCACTGCCTCTCATTTGTCGCACTGCCTGTCCGACATCCAGTACTGGATGAGCAGAAATTTCCTCCAACTAATTATTGGGAAGACCGAAGCCATTGTCTTCGGTCCCCACCGCAAACTCCGTTCCCTAGGCTACCGACTCCATCCCTCTCCCCGGTCACTGTCTGAGGCTGAACAGCAACCTTGGCGTCCTATTTGACCCTGAGATGAGTTTCCAATCACACATCCGCTCCATCACCGAGACCGCCTACTTCCACCTCCGTAACATCGCCCGTCTCCGCCCCTGCCTCAGCTCATCTGCTGCTGAAACCCTCATCGTGCCTTTGTTACCTCCAGACTGGACTATTCCAATGCTCTCCTCTCCGGCCTCCCATCTTCCACCCTCCATAAACTTGAGCTCATCCAAAACTCTGCTGCCCGTTTCCTAACTCGCACCGAGTCTTGTTCACCCATCACCCCCCTGTGCTCGCTGACCTACATTGGCTCCCAGTCCGGGAACGCCTCGATTTTAAAATTCTCATCCTTGTGTTGAAATCCCTCCATGGCCCTCGCCCCTCCCTATGTCTGTAACTTCCTCCAGCCCTACAACCCTCCGAGATCTCTGCGCTCCTCCAATTCTTGCCTCTTGCATATCCCCGATTTTAATCGCTCCACCAATGGCGGCCGTGCCTTCAGCTGCCTGGGCCCTAAGCTCTGGAATCCCCTCCCTAAACCTCTCCGCCTCTCTCTCCTCCTTTAAGACGCTCCTTAAAACCTACCTCTTTGACCAAGCTTTTGGTCACCTGTCCTAATATCTCCTTATGTGTCTCGGTGTCAAATTGTGTTTGATAATCGCTCCTGTGAAGCGCCTTGGGACGTTTTACTATGTTAAAGGCGCTATATAAATGCAAGTTGTTGTTGCTGTTGTCGTACAGCTCAGTGGGACTGCATCTTTATTGTCCCACTGATCGTGCCCAGAGCATCTTTACCAATGGCTTCTCTTCGTGGCCCCTCACCTTCGCCTCCAGTGTCCCCCAAGGATCTGTCTGTTTGTCCTCGTCTACAGCTGCACCTTGCCAACACCAGCCGTAGGCTTAGGCTCAGCTTTTACCTGTACACGGACGACGCCCAGCTCCCTGTCTCCGCCACCTCTCTCGACCCCTGAGCTGCCATTGTGTTGTCAGGCTGCTCGTCCAATATCCAGTCTTGGAAAACAGGCACGATGCACAACAATTTCTAACCCGTTCTGAACCTATTTTTATATTTTTACCATTAGAAATTCTTAAACAGCACCGCCACTGGTAGGAAGGTGTAATTATAGCGTGACAAGTTTACATAGGATGTTTCCATTATAAAGGTGGGCATTGGAATTTATGATGGGAAAAGCTAACAGGAAATGTGCACGGACATAATGACTCGAAATTGGTATGTGCGTTGCCCGTTTTTCAGGCGTAAAACAGGCGCAACGTGCACAAATTTCTGGGCGCGATCTGCGCGGCAGAATGGCCGCTGCCATATTGGCCCTCGCTGTTACTAGACGTCCCTGGCGGTTGCCTGAAAACAGCGTTGGATCAATTGAAGTGTGCAAAGAAGGGGTCCTTGTGCAAAACTAGCCCAGAAATTGGCCCGAAGCGAAATTTTCACCCATGATCTTTAACATGTCGTAGATAGATACAGCGCTCATCGCTTGATCTAAATTAGGACGAACAAATCAGAAACAATTCGAATGTTGCTATGAGTAGTTTTATATTTATTATATATTTGAGTTCAGTAACAAGAAAAAAACCCTGAAATACAGAAAACGCTACCTAAATGTGAATATAAATCAAGTATAAAAGAGTCAAATAAAAGGCACCTCTAAATAACACCCAACCCTTGACATTTTGGTCTTTATTCTAACAAAGAAAATTACAAACAATGAATGATTGGGTTTGAAATCGGCAGTGAAGTAACCGACCCCAGAACAAGAGATTAATCACCGCTATTTCTTTGCCAGATTGGGTGTTAATGGGACAGCAGCTGGTCTCAACTCTCCAATCATCTGGACAAAAACAGGACACAAGATCTCGCCGGTCAGATGGTCCATTTCCCTCACTTCCATCATGGACAGGCTGTATGGAAATGAAAATGTCTCAGAGTTAATATCCATGGATCATAAACTCATTTACGGTCGGATAATGCTCAGTGTCCAACCATGGGGTTCTGGTCTCGGGCAGGTCCTAACTCAAGTCTCACATATGAGGTTCTTGAGCCACTCACTAGGAAGGAGTCGCTGAGGTGGTTTCCCATTGCCTTCCTCATGGTTTTTATCTTCAGACTAGTTAGTCTGCAACCAAGGCTGAAGAGCCTCATCCATCCAATTCAATGCCACCCGCACCCATCGGACACTAAAAAGAAAGACTTGCATTTATATAGCGCCTTTCATGACCTCAGGACGTCCCAAAGCGCTTTACAGCCAATGAAGTGTGATCAATGTTGTGATGTAGGAAACGCAGCAGCCGATTTGAGCACAGCAAGATCCCACAAATGGCAATGACCAGCTCGGGCAGGAAATTGGACATGAATTTAGATTTGAGGTTGGGATCAGATCAGCCATGATCTTATTGAATGGCGGAGCAGGCTCGAGGGGCCGATTGGCCTCCTCCTGCTCCTATTTCTTATGTTCTTATGTTCTTAATCTGTTTTCAGTGATGTTGACTGAGGGATAAATATTGGCCCCAGGACACTAGTCTCCCTGTTGGGCAGCAACCCAGCGTTCAGAGCGGGCACTCCAGCCTCCACTCACTGGGGCTGTATGCAGTGGGACTCAGACCCAACCCTTCTGATGCAGAGGCAGGAACACTACCCCTGAGCCAGTGGTCACTCTGTCCCCCACTGGACGCCAGCCCAGTGTGTAGAGATAATATTTGAGGCTCCACTCGCTGGGACTATCTGGACCGGGGCTCGAACCCTTCCCCTCCTGACTCGAGAGGTGGGAATGTTACCACTGAGCCAAAGCCTCCCTCCAAATGTTCATTACATCCGATTTAATTTGATCATCTTAGTGCCTCCTTCACTGACTATTCCATCTCTGTCCACAGTTAATCAGACGTCTACAGTGACTCTCTGGTGGCTCAGTGGTTCTTATGACCGTTTGTGCTCGAGTTCCTGTTCAGCAGGGACCGTTGCAAACTCTTCCCTCTGGTGGGGGGGAGTCCAGGACAAGGGGGGCAGAACCTTAAAATTAGAGTCAGGCCGTTCAGGGGTGATGTCAGGAAGCACTTCTTCACACAAAGGGGAGTGGGAATCTGGAACTCTCTCCCCCTCGAAAAGCTGTTGAGACTGGGGGTCAATTGGAGATTTCAAAACTGAGATTGGTAGATTTTTGTTGGGTGAGGGGATTAAGGGTTACGGACCCAAGGCGGGTAAATGGAGTTAAGATACAGATCAGCCATGATCTAATTGAATGGCGGAACAGGCTCGAGGGCCTCCTCCTGTTCCTATGTAGAAGTCGTACCTTTTGTTGAGCAAATATTTGCGGAACCAGTTAGTACAAATCTTGTTCGTTCCACTCTGCGCCCATTCCGCAGCCTCTGGACTCTCTTCGTCACTGAAAACATTGAACATGAATTGTTTGCGATTTGATTGATTTTATTTGGGTCACTAGGACCCTCCCCCCGATGTACAAAAGAGGGACGAGATAATGTGGAAAATCTGTTGGAGTAATTGTTAACATTCCCACTAACTCCGGTTCAGTTGGAGTACAGGTGTTTTCTTGCGGAGTTTGAGTGTCACAGCACCTGAGATGGATCGTAGAGTGAGCAATACTATTGAATTCGCCCACAGGAGAGACAGGTTTGTTCAAAGTGAGTGGTGAACGGTTGTTTCTCAGACTGGAGGGAAGTTTACAGTGGTGTTCCCCAGGGGTCAGTATTAGGACCACTGCTCTTTTGGATATATATTAATGACCTGGACTTGGGTATAAGGGGTATAGTTTCAAAGTTTGCAGATGACACGAAACTCGGAAATGTAGTCGACAATGTGGGGGATAGTAACAGACTTCAGGAGGACAGAGACAGACTGGTGAAATGGGCAGACACATAGCAGATGAAATTTAATGCAGAGAATTGTAAAGTGAGAAGGAAGAATGAGGACAGGCAAAATAAACTAAATGGTACAATTCTAAAATGTGTGCAGGAACAGAGAGACCTGGGGGTGCATGTACACAAATCTTTGAAGGTGGCAGGACAAGTTGAGAAGGCTGTTAAAAAAGCCATACGGGATCCTGGGCTTTATTAATAGAGGCATAGAGTACAAAACCAAGGAAGTTACGCTAAACCTTTACAAAACACTGGTTAGGTCCCAGCTGGAGTATTGTGTCCAATTCTGGGCACCGCACTTTAGGAAGGATGTCAAGGCCTTGGAGAGGGTGCAGAGGAGATTTACTAGAATAGTTCCAGGGATGAGGGGCTTCAGTTATGTGGAGAGACTGGAGAAGCTGGGATTGTTCTCCTTGGAGCAGAGAAGGTTAAGGGGAGATTTAATCGAGGTGTTCAAAATCATGAAAGTTTTGATAGAGTGAATAAGGAGAAACTGTTTCCAGTGGCAGGAGGGTCGGTAACCAGAGGACGCAGATTTAAGATAATTGGCAAAAGAACCAGAGGGGAGATGAGGAAACATTTTTTTACACAGCGAGTTGTTCTGATCTGGAATGCGCTGCCTGAAAGGGCGGTGGAAGCAGATTCAATAATAACTTTCAAAAGGGAATTGGATAAATACTTGAAGGGAGAAAATTTGCAGGGCTCTGGGGAAAGAGCAGGGGGGGAGTGGGACTAATTGGATAGCTCTTTCAAAGAGCCGGCACAGGCACGATGGGCCGAACGGCCTCCTTCTGTGCTGTAACGTACTGATACTATGATACTAAAGGATGGAAAGATTGAAGAGATGAAATAACTTTTCTTTGTGACATGGATAGTTTGTAGCAGCGATGATGCTGGACAGGTACAGATTCAGGTGCTGCACATATAAAGACCACGACCCGCACATGCTGTTAGAGGGACCATAAATCCCTGTGGAGACCTCGTCCCCTTCCCACCATGCTGCCAGTTTTCCAGGGAATTGGGTCCATGGTACAGTCTGCGTGCCGATCGACATGGGAAAATACACAAAAATATTGGGACTACACATTTTGATTTAAACTATGCAGATGTTATTCCAGGATGGTATGTTACCTCCCTGCTACCAGGGTCAAGGATGTCACTGAGCGGCTGCAGAACATTCTGAAGGGGGAGGGCAGAGGTCGTGGTCCGTATCGGTACCAACAATATAGGTAGAAAGAGGGATGAGTCCTGCAGGCTGATTTTAAGGAGTTAGGAAAGAGATTAAGGAGCAGGACCTCAAAGGTAGTAATCTCCAGATTACTCCCGGTGCCACGCGCTGGTGAGTATAGAAATAGGAGGATAGAGCAGGTGAATGAGTGGCTGGAGAGATGGTGCAGGAGGGAGGGCTTTAGATTCCTGGGACATCAGGACCGGTTCTGGGGGAGGTGGGACCTGTACAGGCCGGACGGGTTGCACCTCAACGGAGCTGGGAACAATGTCCTCGCGGGGAGGTTCACGAGTGCAGTGGGGGAGGTTTTAAACTAATTTGGCAGAGGGATGGGCACCAGGATGTAGCAATGGAAAGGAGAAACAAGGGGCACAAAGGATCGGGAGAGACAGATAGCACTAGAGCAAGTAATGGTACAGTATTAGGTGGGATCAGACTAAGAGAGAGTACAAGAAAGTCTAAGATTGGTTTACAGTGCATGTGTGTAAACGCACGAAGTGTGGTGAACAAGGTCGGTGAGCTGCAGGCGCAAATAGCCACATGGGAATATGATGTCATGGCGATAACGGAGACCTGGCTCAAAAAAGGGCAGGATTGGGGTCTAAATATTCCTGGATACAAGGTGTTCAGCAAAGATAGGGAAGGAAAGAAAGGAGGGGGGGTGGCAGTATTGATTAAGGAGAATATTGCAGTGCTGGAGAGAGAGGATGTCCTGGAGGGGTCAAGGACAGAATCTATTTGGTTAGAGTTAAGAAACAATAGAGGTGCCATTACACTACTGGGTGTATTCTATAGGCCACCAACTAGTGGGAAGGAGATAGAGGAGAAAATTTGCAGAGAAATTACGGAGAGGTGCAAAAGCCAAAGAGTAGTGATAACTGGGGACTTCAACTATCCTAATATAATTGTAAACAATTTTACAACACCAAGTTATAGTCCAACAATTTTATTTTTAATCCCACAAGCTTTCGGAGGCTTCCCCCTTCCTCAGGTGGTGTGAAGGAGGAAGGAGGAAGCCTCCGAAAGCTTGTGGGATTTAAAATAAAATTGCTGGACTATAACTTGGTGTTGTAAAATTGTTTACAATTGTCAACCCCAGTCCATCACCGGCATCTCCACATCATATCCTAATATAGACTGGGATAACAATAATATTATAAGGGGCACAGAGGGGGAGGAATTTTTGAAGCATAATCAGGAGAACTTTCTTAACCAGTACGTTTGCGGCCCATCGAGGAAGGAGGCATTGCTGGACTTGGTTCTGGGGAATGAGGTGGGCCAAGTGGAGCAAGTGTCAGTGGGGGAGCATTTAGGGAGCAGTGATCATAGTATCATAAGGTTTAAATTAGCTATGGAAAAGGACAAGGAGCACTCTAGAGTAAAAATACTCAATTGGATAATGGCCAATTTCAATGGGATGAGAACGGATCTGGCCCGGGTAAATTGGAATCAAAGATCGGCAGGCAAAACTATAATTGTACAGTGGGCGGTCTTTAAAGAGGAGATGGTTCGGGTACAGTCTGGGCACATTCCCACGAGGGGGAAAGGAGGGCAACTTTTTTTTTTATTATTAGTTCACGGGATGTGGGCGTCGCTGGCAAGGCCGGCATTTATTGCCCATCCCTAATTGCCCCTTGAGAAGGTGGTGGTGAGCCGCCTTCTTGAGCGAGATTTTACAACTGAGTGGCTTGCTAGGCCATTTCAGAGGGCAATTAAGAATCAACCACATTGCTGTGGGTCTGGAGTCAAATATAGGCCAGACCGGGTAAGGGCGGCAGGCTTCCTTTCCTAAAGGACAGAGCTCCCTGGATGATCAAAGAGATAGTGAGTAAGATGAAACGGGAAAAAGGGGCGTATGACAGATGTCAGGTCGATAACACGAGTGAGAACCAGGCTGAATATAGAAAGTTCAGAGGGGAAGTGAAAAAGGAAATAAGAGGGGCAAAGAGAGAGTATGAGAATAGACTGGCGGCCAACATAAAAGGGAATCCAAAAGTCTTCTACAGGCTGTAAACAGTAAATGGGTAGTAAGAGGAGGGATGGGGCCGATTAGGGACCATAAAGATGATCTACTCATGGAGGCAGAGGGGATGGCCGAGGTACTAAATGAGTACTTTGCATCTGTCTTTACCAAGGAAGAAGATGCTGCCAGAGTCTCAGTAAAAGGAAGATATAGTTGAGATACTGGATGGGTTAAAAATTGATAAAGAGGAGGTACTGGAAAGGCTGGCTGTACTTAAAGTAGATAAATCACCCGGTCCGGATGGGATGCATCCTAGGTTGCTGAGGGAAGTAAGGATGGAAATTGCGGAGGTACTGGCCATAATCTTCCAAACATCCGTAGATACGGGGATGGTGCCAGAGGACTGGAGAATTGCAAATGTTACACCCTTGTTCAAAAAAGGGTGTAAGGATAAACCCAGCAACTACAGGCCAGTCAGTTTAACCTCAGTGGTGGAGAAACTTTTAGAAACGATAATCCGGGACAGAATTAACAGTCACTTGGACGAGTGCGGATTGATGAGGGAAAGCCAGCACGGATTTGTTAAAGGCAAATCGTGTTTAACTAACCTGATAGAGTTTTTTGATGAGGTAACAGAGAGGGTCGATGAGGGCAATGCAGTTGATGTGGTGTAAAGGCGTTTGATAAAGTGCTGCATGGTAGGCTTATCATCAAGATTGCGGCCCATGGAATAAAGGGTGCAGTAGCAACATGGATACAGAATTGGCTAAGGGACAGGAAACAGAGAGTAATGGTGAACGGTTGTTTTTCGGACTGGAGGGAGGTGTACAGTGGTGTTCCCCAGGGGTCAGTGCTGGGACCACTGCTTTTCTTGATATATATTAATGACTTGGACTTGGGTGTACAGGGCACAATTTCCAAATTTGGAGATGACACAAAACTTGGAAGGGTAGTAAACAGTGAGGAGGATAGTGATAGACTTCAAGAGGATATAGACAGGCTGGTGGAATGGGCGGACACGTGGCAGATGAAATTTGACGCAGAAAAATGCAAAGTGATACATTTCGGTAGGAAGAATGAGGAGAGGCAATCATAAACTAGAGGGCACAATTCTAAGAGAGGTAGGGGAACAGAGAGATCTTGGGGTATATGTGCACAAATTGTGGAAGGTGGCAGGGCAGGTTGAGAAAGTGGTTAAAAAAGCATACGGGATCCTGGGCTTTATAAACAGAGGCATAGAGTACAAAAGCAAGGAAGTTATGATGAACCTTTATAAAACACTGGTTCGGCCACAACTGGAGTATTGTGTCCAGTTCTGGGCACCACACTTTAGGAAAGATGTGAAGGCCTTAGAGAGGGTGCAGAAGAGATTTACTAGAATGATTCCAGGGATGAGGGACTTTAGTTACGTGGATAGACTGGAGAAGCTGGGATTGTTCTCCTTGGAACAGAGAAGGTTGTGAGGAGATTTGATCGAGGTATTCAAATCATGAAGGGTCTAGACAGACTAGATAGAGAGAAACTGTTCCCATTGGCGGAGGGGTCAAGGACCAGAGGACATAGATTTAAGGTGATTGGCAAAAGAACCAAAGGCGACATGAGGAAAAACTTTTTTACCCAGCGAGTGGTTAGGATCTGGAATGCACTGCCCGAGGGGGTGGTGGAGGCAGATTCAACCATGGCCTTCAAAAGGGAACTGGATAAGTACTTGAAGGGAAAAAATGTGCAGGGCTACGGGGATAGGACGGGGGAGTGGGACTCGCTGGATTGCTCTCGCAGAGAGCCGGCGCGGACTCGATGGGCCGAATGGCCTCTTTCCGTGTTGTAACCTTTCTATGATTCTATGATTCTAATCTATGCAGTTTCTTTTGAGAAACTATACCTTTCTTCAGTATGGAATGAGACAGTCTCAACTATTGTCACTAAGTTCACACGAACACACGATGCAGATAACGGAAGAACAATAAACCGAAAACGTTCTCTGACACGGTTTAAATAATTATTTCAAGACGATCCTGATGAACGGTAAGAATTTCCCCCCGTGACGTGTTGTGCTGCATGTCCACAGTTTGACGATTAATGATAATAAAATTACCTTCTTTTGATGGATCTAGTCCTTTGTAATAAAGCTGCCAGGTGGTTCACCTCGCCTCGTGTCCTGAGGAAATCGGAGTGCCTCGAGGTGAACTCGGTGTCTGCCAATTGTTCGTTTCTCATTCCATCTAAACTGAGTGAACAATAACAGAGTGACAGGACGGACTGGCTCACTGCTTCATTCCACTCACCCCGACATTCAGCTCCTCCATCGCCTGACAGGAACAGTCGAAACGTTGTGTATGTCACAGTAATGGTTCTCACCTTCTTCTAGGCATTAGGAGTGAATTTATAAAATCTCTGGCGGCGATATTGGTTCGCACTTTGCTGAGCTCGCTGCTGAAGAATCCGTCAATGTGCCTCTTGTTCCTGTCACGAGAACAAAATAGTTCTCTTGTTGATGGAATAAACATTTACCGTCATGCCCCACGTACCACTTTGCGATCTGGTTTTACCGGGTTAGTCAAACAAGTGAAAAATAAATGTCCTCACATTGAGGGGGACAGGAGGAGGGTCCAACATCTGGGATGGAAGCGATTCCACTCCATCCAACATCTGGGATGGAAGCGATTCCACTCCATCCAACATCTGGGATGGAAGCGATTCCACTCCATCCAACATCTGGGATGGAAGCGATTCCACTCCATACAACATCTGGGATGGAAGCGATTCCACTCCATCCAACATCTAGGATGGAAGTGACTCTACTCCATACAACATCTGGGATGGAAGTGACTCCACTCCATAAAACATCTGGGATGGAAGTGACTCCACTCCATACAACATCTGGGATGGAAGTGACTCTACCCCATACAACATCTGGGATGGAAGTGACTCTACTCCACGCAACATCTGGGATGGATTGGATGTGATTCTCCTCCATCCAACATCTGGATGGAAGTGATTCTACACCATACAACATCTGGTATGGATGCACTTCCACTCAATCGAACATCTGGGATGGATACGATTCTACTCTACACTGCCCTGAGTTTTGAACTTTTATTTCTTCCTGGGATGTGGGTGACACTGGTGAGGCCGCACTTATTGCCTGTAGACTGTGATGTAGCGGCTGAGCTGGGAGAGTTGGGTTCGTTGCTGAAATGGTGACAGTTACGAAACATTTTACTTAATACCTCTAAGGCTGATAAATGATCGGTGCAGTCTGGGACACAGTGAATCCAAAGCTCAAATAATCGAGTAATGGAAGAAGTTAGAATTTGGGTAACAGGCAATTGTGTAATTCAGGGAGCGAGGGAGCAAGAGTGAGACAATGATCAGGCAGCGCGGAAGTTTCACAAACATCGGCCGTTATCGCCAACTTTGCTCGCAATAAGCACAATGATGGAGCTTTCGATCTACACGTGAGCTCCAGAAACACATGCTAGCCCTTTAATCTTTTCTTGCCGTTTACAAAGAAACATAGCAGAAAAACAGAAGAGACAAGGAGATTTGATACAGGATTCAGGGCCACAGAGCAGTATAACAAGCACACACACAGTGTAACCAACACACGTACAGGCAAAAAAATACAGTCAGCCGCCCTGAATTCTGGCAAACCTTCTGAAGGAGCCTGTGCTTCACCCAGAAACGTGGTTAAACTTTAAAACTGCTTGATTAGCCCATCAATTCCTTGCTAATGTTCAATGTTTAACCTGCATCTAGACGGTGAGTAAAGAAACAGAGGACTTGCATTTATATAGCGCCTTTCACAACCTCAGGACGTCCCAAAGCGCTTTACAGCCAATGAAGTACTTTTGAAGTTTAGGGGACCACACTTGGAGCACTGTGAACTGCTCTGGTCTCCGTATTACAAAAAGGATATAGAGGCACTGGAGAAAGTGCAAAAAAGATTTATAAGGATGACACCAGAACTGAGAGGTTATAACTACCAGGAAAGATTGAACAGGCTGGGGCTCTTTTCTCTGGAAAAGAGAAGACTGAGGGGTGACCTGATAGAGGTCTTTAAAATTCAGAAGGAGTTTGATAGGGTAGATGTAGAGAAAATGTTTCCACTTGTGGGGGAGACCAGAACTAGGGGCCATAAATATAAGATAGTCACTAATAAATCCAATAGGGAATTCAGGAGGAAATTATTTACCCAGAGAGTGGTGAGAATGTGGAATTTGCTAACAGTAGTTGAGGCGAATAGCATAGATGCATTTAAGGGGAAAGTTAGATCAGTATATGGGGGAGAAAGGAATAGAAGGAAATGCTGATAGAGTGAGATGAAGAGGGGACTGTGGAGGCTCGTGTGGAGCATAAACACCGGGATAGACCGAGAAACATAGAAACATAGAAAATAGGAGCAAGAGTAGGCCATTCGGCCCTTCGGGCCTGCTCCCCCATTCAAAATGATCATGGCTGATCGTCCAACTCAGTACCCTGTTCCCACTTTTTCCCCATATCCCTTGATCCCTTTAGCATTAAGAAATATATCTATCTCCTTCTTGAATACATCTAATGACTTGGCCTCCACTGCCTTCTGTGGTAGAGAATTCCACAGGTTCACCACCCTCTGAGTGAAGAAATTTCTCCTCATCTCGGTTCTAAATGGCATACCCCGTATCCTGAGACTGTGACCCCTGGTTCTGGGCTCCCCAGCCATCGGGAACATCCTCCCTGCATCTAGTCTGTCCAGTCCTGTTAGAATTTTATATGTTTCGATGAGATCACCTCTCATTCTTCTAAACTCTAGTGAATATAGGCCTAGTCGACCCAATCTCTCCTCATACGCCAGTCCTGCCATCCCAGGAATCAGTCTGGTAAACCTTCGTTGCACTCCCTCCATGGCAAGGACATCCTTCCTCAGATAAGGAGACCAAAACTGCACACAATACTCCAGATGTGGTCTCACCAAGGCCCTGTACAACTGCAGTAAGACATCCCTGCTCCTGTACTCAAATCCTCTTGCAATGAAGGCCAACGTACCATTCGCCTTCCTAACTGCTTGCTTCACCTGAATGCTCACTTTCAGCGACTGGTGTACAAGGACACCCAGGTCTCGTTGCACCTCCCCTTTTCCCAATCTATCACCATTCAGATAATAATCTGCCTTTCTGTTTTTACAACCAAAGTGGATAACCTCACATTTATCTACGTTATACTGCATCTGCCATGTTCTTGCCCACTCACCCAACTTGTCTAAATCACATTGGAGCCTCTTTGCATCCTCCTCACAGCTCACATTCCACCCCAGCTTTGTGTCGTCTGCAAACTTGGAAATGTTACATTTAGTTCCCTCATCCAAATCACTGATATATATTGTGAATAGCTGGGGCCCAAGCACTGATCCCTGCGGTACCCCACTAGTCACTGCCTGCCACCCAGAAAAAGACCTGTTTATTCCTACTCTCTGTTTCCTGTCTGTCAACCAATTCTCAATCCATGCCAGTAGATTTTGCTTTAATTTTGCACACTAACCTCTTGTGTGGGACCTTATCAAAAGCCTTCTGAAAATCCAAATACACCACATCCACTGGTTCTCCCCTATCTATTCTACCAGTTACATCCTCAAAAAAACTCCAGTAGATTTGTTAAGCATGATTTCCTTTTCATAAACCCATGCTGACTTTGTCCAATCCCATTAATGCCCTCCAAGTGTTCTGTTATCACATCTTTTATAATAGACTCTAGCATTTTCCCCACTACTGATGTTAGGCTAACTGGTCTGTAATTCCCTGTTTTTTCTCTCCCTCCTTTTTTAAATAGTGGGGTTACATTTGCCACCCTCCAATCTGTAGGAACTGTTCCAGAGTCTATAGAATTTTGGAAGATGATCACCAATGCATCCACTATTTCCAGGGCCACTTCCTTTAGTATTCTGGGATGTAGATTATCAGGCCCTGGGGATTTGTCAGCCTTTTAGCCCCATTAATTTCCCGAGCACTATTTTTTTACGAATACTGATTTCCTTCAGTTCCTCCCTCTCACTGGACCCTTGGTTCCCTAACATTTCCGGGAGGTTATTTGTGTCCTTTGTGAAGACAGAACCAAAGTATGTGTTTAATTGTTCTGCCATTTCTTTGTTCCCCATTATAATTTCCCCCATTTCTGACTGTAAGGGACCTACATTTGTCTTCACTAATCTTTTTCTCTTGACATATTTATAGAAGCTTTTACAGTCAGTTTTTATGTTCCCTGCAAGTTTACTCTCGTACTCTATTTTTCCCCTCTTAATCAATCTCTTTGTCCTCCTTTGCTGAATTCTGAACTGCTCCCAATCCTCAGGCTTGCCGCTTTTTCTGGCAATTTTATATGTCTCCTCTTTGGATCTAATACTATCCCTAATTTCTTTTGTAAGCCACGGTTGAGCCACCTTTCCTGTTTTATTTTTGCGCCAGACAGGAATGAATAATTGTTGTAATTCCTGCATACGTTCTTTAATTATTAGCCGTTGCCTATCCACCGTCATCCCATTTAGTAAAGTTCCCCAATCTATCATCGCCAACTCACACCTCATACTTTCGTAATTTCCTTTATTTAGATTCAGGACCCTAGTTTCAGATTCAACTACTTCACTCTCCATCTTAATGAGGAATTCTATCATGTTATGGTCGCTCTTCCCTAAGGGACCCCACACAACAAGGTTGTTAATTAATCCTTTCTCATTGCACAATACCCAGTCTAGGATCGCCTGTTCTCTAGTTGGTTCCTCAACGTATTGGTCTAGAAAACCATCACGTACACACTCCAGGAATTCCTCCCCCACAGTATTATTGCTAATTTGGTTTGACCAATCCTGGATGTTCAGTTCCCATCCTTGGTCACCCTGCAGCCATGTCTCCGTAATCGCAACTATATCATAACCGTTAATATCTATTTGCGCTGTTAATTCATCGACCTCATTGCAAATGCTCCGTGCATTAAGACACAATGCCTTTAGACTTGTCTTTTTAAGATTGCGAGTCATCTTAGTTTTATTTTGCACTATGGCCCTATTTGTTTTTCGCCCTTGTTTTCTCTGCCTTCTACTATTGCTGCTTCCCTTTCTGTCTTTTGTTTCTATCCTTGTTTCCCCCTCCTCTGTCTCCCCGCTCAGGTTCCCATCCCCCTGCCACTCTAGTTTAAACCTTCCCCAACAGCACTAGCAAACACCCCCGCGAGGACATCGGTCCCGGTCCTGCTCGGGTGTAACCCGTCCCGCTTGTACAGTTCCCACCTTCCCCAGAACCGGTCCCAATGTCCCAGGAATCTAAATCCCTCCCTCCTACACCATCCCTGCAGCCACGCATTCATCCTGTCTATTCTCCTGTTCCTATACTCACTAGCACGTGGCACTGGTAGTAATCCTGAGATCACTACCTTTGAGGTCCTGCTTTTTAATTTATCTCCTAACTCCTTAAATTCACCTTGCAGGACCTCATCCCTTTTTTTACCTATGTCGTTGGTACCGATATGGACCACGACTACTGGCTGTTCACCCTCCCCCTCCAGAATGTCTTGTTGGACAGAATGGCCCTTTTCTGTGTTGTAAATGCTATGTAATTCCATAAAGTGTACTTGCTGTAGTAAAGAAGGAAACACAGCAGCCAGTTTGTGCACAGCAAGATCCCACAAACAGCAATGTGATAATGACCAGATAGAAACATAGAAAATATGACCAGGAGTAGGCCATTCGGCCCTTCGAGCCTGCTCCGCCATTCAATATGATCATGGCTGATCCTCTATCTCAATACCATATTCCCACTCTCTCCCCATACCCCTTGATGACTTTTGTCTCCAGAAAACTATCCAGCTCCTTCTTAAATATATTCGGTGACTTGGCCTCCACTGCCTTCTGTGGTAGAGAATTCCACAGGTTCACCACCCTCTGAGTGAAGAAATTTCTCCTCATCTCAGTTCTAAATGTCCTACCCCGTATCCTGAGACTGTGACCCCTGGTTCTGGACCCCCCCAGCCAGGGGAAACATCCTCCCTGCATCCAGTCTGTCGAGCCCTGTCAGAATTTTATATGTTTCAATGAGATCCCCTCTCATTCTTCTAAACTCGAGTGAATACAGGCCGAGTCGACCCAATCTCTCCTCATACAACAGTCCTGCCATCCCAGGAATCAGTCTGGTGAACCTTCGCTGCACTCCCTCTATGGCAAGTATCCTTTCTTAGGTAAGGAGACCAAAACTGCACACAATACTCCAGATGTGGTCTCACCAAGGCCCTGTATAACTGCAGTAAGACATCCCTGCTCCTGTACTCAAATCCTCTTGCAATGAAGGCCAACATACCATTTGCCTTCCTAACTGCTTGCTGCACCTACATACTAACCTCTTGTGTGGGACTTTATCAAAAGCCTTCTGAAAATCCAAATACACCACATCCACTGGTTCTCCCTTATCTATTCTACCAGTTACATCCTCAAAAACCTCCAGTAGGTTTGTCAAACATGATTTCCCTTTCATAAATCCATGTTGACTTTGTCTAATCCCGTTGATATTTTTTAAGTGTCCTGTTATCACATCCTTTATAATAGACTCGAGCATTTTCCCCACTCCTGATGTTAGGCTAACTGGTCTGTAGTTCCCTGTTTTCTCTCTCCCTCCTTTTTTAAATAGTGGGGTTACATTTGCCACCCTCCAATCTGCAGGAACTGTTCCAGAATCTATAGAATTTTGGAAGATGACAACTAATGCATCCACTATTTCCATGGCTACCTCTTTTAGTATTCTGGGATGTAGATTATCAGGTCCTGGGGATTTATCGGCTTTCAGTCCCATTCATTTCTCCAGCACTATTTTTTTACTAATACTAATTTCCTTTAATTCCTCCTTCTCACTGGTCCCTTGGTTCCCTAGCATTTCTGGGAAGTTATTTGTGTCCTCTTCCGTGAAGACAAAACCAAATTATTTGTTTAATTGCTCTGCCATTTCCCTGTTCCCCATTATAAATTCTCCCGTTTCTGACTGCAAGGGACCTACATTTGTCTTCACTAATCTTTTTCTTTTTACATACTTGTAGAAGCTTTTACAGTCCACTTTTATGTTCCTTACAAGTTTACTCTCATACTCTATTTTTCCCCTCTTAATCAATCTCTTGGTCCTTTTTTGCTGAATTCTAAACTGCTCCCAATCCTCAGGCTTGCTACTTTTTCTGGCAACTTTATATGACTCCTCTTTGGATCTAATACTATCCTCAATTTCTTTTGTTAGCCATGGTTGGGCCACTTTTCCTTTTTTGTTTTGCGCCAGAAAGGAATGTATAATTGTTGCAATTCATGCATTTGTTCCTTAAATGTTAGCCATTGCCTATCCACCGTCATGCCTTTTAATTAAGCTTCCCAATCTATCATAGCCAACTCACTCCTCATACCTTCGTAGTTTCCTTTGTTTAGACCCTAGTTTCGGATTGGACTACTTCACTTTCCATCTTAATGAAGAATTCTATCATGTTATGGTCACTCTTCCCTAAAGGACCCCGCACAACAAGATTATTAATTAACCCCTTCTCATTGCACAATACCCAATCGCGGATAGCCTGTTCCCTGGTTGGCTCCTCAATGTACTGGTCTAAAAATCCATCTCGTACACACTCCAGGAATTCATCCTCCACAGTATTATTGCTAATTTGGTTTGGCCAGTCTATATGTAGATTAAAGGCACCCATGATTACTGTAGTACCCTTGTTACATGTATCTCTAATTTCCTGTTTGATGCCGTCCCCTACATTACCACTGCTGTTTGGAGGCCTATAGACAACTCCCACCAGTGTTTTCTGCCCCTTGGTGCTTCTTAACTCCACCCAGACTGATTCTACATCTTGATTTTCTGAGCCAATATCCTTTCTCACTATTGCTCTGATTTCCTCCTTTACTAACAACACCACCCCACCTCCTTTTCCTTTTTGCCTGTCCTTCCTAAATATCCTTCGATATTCAGCTCCCAGCCTTGGTCATCTGTCTTACTGACAATCTGTTTTACTGATGTGAGTTGAGGGACAAATATTGGCCAGGACACCGAGGAGAACTCCCCTGCTCTTCTTCCAGTAGTGGCCGTGGGATCTTTTGCATCCACCTGAGAGGGCAGACAGGGCCTCGGTTTAACGTCTCATCCGAAAGACGGCCCCTTGGACAGTGCGGCACTCCCTCAGTACTGACCCTCCGACAGTGCGGCGCTCCCTCAGTGCTGCACTGGAAGTGTCAGCCTGGATTTTGTGCTCAAGCCTCTGGAGTGGGACTCGAACCCACGACATTCTGACTCGGAGGTGAGCGAGTGCTGCCCACTGAACCATGGTTGGCACGAGGCCCTGTGCCCATCAGGGACGCTGAGCGGAACCAGTGACGGTAATTGGCGATCCCTGGTCATTTTGTCAACCATTTTTGCATTGATGATTTCGAACGAGCCTTTTCACCATCTCATTGGACGAGTTTGACACCAGATTAATTTGATTATATTTGGTATCGTTCTCCAGTAAAATGGGGGGGGGTGGGCCAAACCGAACCTTTGCACAGGGCTCCCCGCAAGAGAAACACCGCCCCGGTCTTGGATCGCCATGTTTTACCTGTCCAATGATGGCAATGCTTCAATTTGCACAAGAGCAGCGAGGATTAAGATCAATGGCCCAGTTCGGGCACTGACGCACGCCATCCTTCGTCCTAAATAAAGAACAATTAACACGTAACTACACATGGGAACGTATTAAAATGTAAATCTGAGGCTCCCTCCCTCCCTCCCGATGGTGAACCATTCATTGCAGCGCCACAGCGCACCGATACAGCAAGGTCTCATCGTGTCGGGCTTGACGGGTCGCTCTCAGGGAGCTGGGAGAGGCTGGGATGGGTCTCACTGCCCCTGGGAGAGGCAGTGCAAACACATTCCTGTCCACGACACTGTCACCATGCGCGACAAAATGGAATTTGGAGGAGCTGCCCCCAAGGGTGAATAGCCGGTCTTCACTCACATCAAAACTCACAGGTAAAAAGAACGTAAACAGAGCACCAGAGAAATGTGGGCTCCTGTGGAACTGCACCCCAGACCGAGTCAGTGTCATCAGGACAAGTGCCTCGATATCCAACACTCACCTGTGATTACTGCCTCGATATCTAACACTTACCAGTGATTACTGCCCCGATATCTAACACTCACCTGTGATTACTGCCCTGATATCTAACACTCACCTGTGATTACTGCCCTGATATCCAACACTCACCTGTGATTACTGCCCTGATATCTAACACTCACCTGTGATTACTGCCCTGATATCTAACACTCACCTGTGATTACTGCCCCGATATCTGACACTCACCTGTGATTACTGCCCCGATATCTAACACTCACCTGTGATTACAGCCCCGATATCTAACACTCACCTGTGATTACAGCCCCGATATCTAACACTCACCTGTGATTACTGCCCTGATATCTAACACTTACCTGTGATTACTGCCCCGATATCTAACACTCACCTGTGATTACTGCCCCGATATCTAACACTCACCTGTGATTACTGCCCTGATATCTAACACTCACCTGTGATTACTGCCCCGATATCTAACACTCACCTGTGATTACTGTCCCGATATCTAACACTCACCTGTGATTACTGCCCTGATATCTAACACTCACCTGTGATTACAGCCCCGATATCTAACACTCACCTGTGATTACTGCCCTGATATCTAACACTCACCTGTGATTACTGCCCCGATATCTGACACTCACCTGTGATTACTGCCCTGATATCTAACACTCACCTGTGATTACAGCCCCGATATCTGACACTCACCTGTGATTACTGCCCCGATATCTAACACTCACCTGTGATTACTGCCCCGATATCTGACACTCACCTGTGATTACAGCCCCGATATCCAACACTCACCTGTGATTACTGCCCCGATATCTGACACTCACCTGTGATTACTGCCCCGATATCTAACACTCACCTGTGATTACTGCCCTGATATCTAGCACTCACCTGTGATTACTGCCCCGATATCTAACACTCACCTGTGATTACTGCCCCGATATCTAACACTCACCTGTGATTACTGCCCCGATATCTAACACTCACCTGTGATTACTGCCCTGATATCTAGCACTCACCTGTGATTACTGCCCCGATATCTAACACTCACCTGTGATTACTGCCCCGCTATCTAACACTCACCTGTGATTACTTCCCTGATATCTGACACTCACCTGTGATTACTGCCCTGATATCTAACACTGACCTGTGATTACTGCCCTGATATCTGACACTCACCTGTGATTACTGCCCCGATATCTAACACTCACCTGTGATTACTGCCCCGATATCTAACACTCACCTGTGATTACTGCCCCGATATCTAACACTGACCTGTGATTACTGTCCCGATATCTAACACTCACCTGTGATTACTGCCCTGATATCTAGCACTCACCTGTGATTACTGCCCCGATATCTAACACTCACCTGTGATTACTGCCCCGCTATCTAACACTCACCTGTGATTACTGCCCTGATATCTAACACTCACCTGTGATTACTTCCCTGATATCTGACACTCACCTGTGATTACTGCCCTGATATCTAACACTGACCTGTGATTACTGCCCTGATATCTGACACTCACCTGTGATTACTGCCCCGATATCTAACACTCACCTGTGATTACTGCCCCGATATCTAACACTCACCTGTGATTACTGCCCTGATATCTAGCACTCACCTGTGATTACTGCCCCGATATCTAACACTCACCTGTGATTACTGCCCCGCTATCTAACACTCACCTGTGATTACTGCCCTGATATCTAACACTCACCTGTGATTACTGCCCCGATATCTAACACTCACCTGTGATTACTGCCCTGATATCTAACACTGACCTGTGATTACTCCCCTGATATCCAACACTCACCTGTGATTACTGCCCTGATATGTAACACTCACCTGTGATTACTGCCCTGATATCTAACACTCACCTGTGATTACTGCCCTGATATCTAACACTCACCTGTGATTACTGCCCCGATATCTGACACTCACCTGTGATTACTGCCCTGATATCTAACACTCACCTGTGATTACTGCCCCGATATCTAACACTCACCTGTGATTACTGCCCTGATATCTAACACTCACCTGTGATTACTGCCCCGATATCTAACACTCACCTGTGATTACTGCCCTGATATCTAACACTCACCTGTGATTACTGCCCCGATATCTAACACTCACCTGTGATTACTGCCCCGATATCTAACACTCACCTGTGATTACTGCCCTGATATCTAACACTGACCTGTGATTACTCCCCTGATATCCAACACTCACCTGTGATTACTGCCCTGATATGTAACACTCACCTGTGATTACTGCCCTGATATCTAACACTCACCTGTGATTACTGCCCTGATATCTAACACTCACCTGTGATTACTGCCCCGATATCTGACACTCACCTGTGATTACTGCCCTGATATCTAACACTCACCTGTGATTACTGCCCCGATATCTAACACTCACCTGTGATTACTGCCCTGATATCTAACACTCACCTGTGATTACTGCCCCGATATCTAACACTCACCTGTGATTACTGCCCTGATATCTAACACTCACCTGTGATTACTGCCCTGATATCTGACACTCACCTGTGATTACTGCCCCGATATCCAACACTCACCTGTGATTACTGCCCTGATATATGACACTCACCTGTGATTACTGCCCCGATATCCAACACTCACCTGTGATTACTGCCCCGATATCTAACACTCACCTGTGATTACTGCCCTGATATCTAACACTCACCTGTGATTACTGCCCTGATATCCAACACTCACCTGTGATTACTGCCCCGATATCTAACACTCACCTGTGATTACTGCCCCGATATCTAACACTCACCTGTGATTACTGCCCTGATATCTAACACTCACCTGTGATTACTGCCCTGATATCCAACACTCACCTGTGATTTCTGCCCCGATATCTAACACTCACCTGTGATTACTGCCCCGATATCTGACACTCACCTGTGATTACTGCCCTGATATCTGACACTTACCTGTGATTACTGCCCTGATATCTGACACTCACCTGGTCCGCAGTGACAATTGGCCTCCAGTTGAGAGACAATCCTTCTCACAGCCCCACAGTCAAACTCTTGGTCCAAAATGTCTCTTAAATACTCTCTCTTATCTTGAGCACAGATGGGAATCGACCGGAATTTGTTAGTATAACTGCTTAAATTTACTTAAATCAAATTGTTGATTTCAACATGTCACTGATTTGTTTTATTAAGACTTTCTATTGGGAGATTTGGGACACTATGTTTGTTTGGTATTATTAATATTGTCACATTGCAATCTGATCCGATCCTGATTATCACTCACTGCCAATTCCGGCTCATCCCTCCAGCTAATGTTTTCTCTCAAACCTTTTTTAATTTCCCTTCTCACTAATTTTATGTTTTTATTTCTGAAATGTAAATGATCACAGATTGGATATGATTACATTATTTAATGACTATTGCATTACAGTTTATTGCAAAGTCGAATGTTATCACCAAACCGAGTCAAATGGATCTGACTGGGCGATGACTCTCTCTTTTCACACCACGTATTACACAACTTTGTTCCCCGAAACCACACTAATATTTGTCTGTGTCACGGAAAAACTCTTAACAATCCAACTCCTGAAGTGATACAACAAATAACTGTTAGTAAAGCAGAAAAGAGAGGACAGGTAATACCTGGAGAGATACATACATGACACAAATTTGATTGAGTTTTTTGAAGGGGTAACCAAGAAGATAGATGAGGGCTGTGCAGTAGACGTGGTCGACATGGACTTTAGCAAAGCCTTTGACAAGGTACCGCATGGTAGGTTGTTACATAAGGTTAAATCTCACGGGATCCAAGGTGAGGTAGCCAATTGGATACAAAATTGGCTTGACGACTGAAGACAGAGGGTGGTTGTAGAGGGTTGTTTTTCAAACTGGAGGCCTGTGACCAGCGGTGTGCCTCAGGGATCGGTGCTGGGTCCGCTGTTATTTGTTATTTATATTAATGATTTGGATGAGAATTTAGGAGGCATGGTTAGTAAGCTTGCAGATGACACCAAGATTGGTGGCATTGTGGACAGTGAAGAAGGTTATCTAGGATTGCAACGGGATCTTGATAAATTGGGCCAGTGGGCCGATGAATGGCAGATGGAGTTTAATTTAGATAAATGTGAGGTGATGCATTTTGGTACATCGAATCGGGCCAGGACCTACTCCGTTAATGGTAGGGCATTGGGGAGAGTTATAGAACAAAGAGATCTTGGAGTACAGGTTCATAGCTCCTTGAAAGTGGAGTCACAGGTGGATAGGGTGGTGAAGAAGGCATTCAGCATGCTTGGTTTCATTGGTCAGAACATTGAATACAGGAGTTGGGATGTCTTGTTGAAGTTGTCCAAGACATTAGTAAGGCCACACTTGGAATACTGTGTACAGTTCTGGTCACCCTATTATAGAAAGGATATTATTAAACGAGAAAGAGTGCAGAAAAGATTTACTAGGATGCTACCAGGACTTGATGGTTTGACTTATAGGGAGAGGTTGGATAGGCTGAGACTTTTTTCCCTGGAGAGTAGGAGGTTTAGGGGTGATCTTATAGAAGTCTATAAAATAATGAGGGGCATTGAAAAGGTCGATAGTCAAAATCTTTTCCCAAAGGTAGGGGAGTCTATAACGAGGGGGCATAGATTTAAGGTGAGAGGGGAGAGATACAAAAGGGTCCAGAGGGGCAATTTTTTCATTCAAAGGGTGGTGAGTGTCTGGAACGAGCTGCCAGAGGCAGTAGTAGAGGCGGGTACAATTTTGTCTTTTAAAAAGCATTTGGACAGTTACATGGGTAAGATGGGTATAGAGGGATATGGGCCAAGTGCAGGCAATTGGGACTAGCTTAGTGGTATAAACTGGGCGACATGGACATGTTGGGCCGAAGGGCCTGTTTCCATGTTGTAAACTTCTATGATTCTATGATTCTATGAGTGTCCTGCACAGTAATACACAGGCACTGTTCAATACAGTAATACACAGGCAGTGCTCAGTACAGTAATGCACAGGCAGTGTTCAGTACAGTAATACTCAGGCAGTGTTTGGTACAGTAATACACAGGCAGTGTCTTGTACAGTAATACACAGGCACTGTTCAATACAGTAATACACAGGCAGTGTTCAGTACAGTAATACACAGGCAGTGTTCGGTGCAGTGATACACAGGCAGTGTCTTGTACAGTAATGCACAGGCAGTGTTCAGTACAGTAATACTCAGGCAGTGTTTGGTACAGTAATACACAGGCAGTGTCTTGTACAGTAATACACAGGCACTGTTCAATACAGTAATACACAGGCAGTGTTCAGTACAGTAATGCACAGGCAGTGTTCAGTACAGTAATACACAGGCAGTGTTCGGTACAGTATTACACAGGCAGTGTCTTGTACAGTAATAAACAGGCAGTGTCTGGTACAGTAATACACAGGCAGTGTCTTGTACAGTAATACACAGGCAGTGTTCAGTACAGTAATACTCAGGCAGTGTTTGGTACAGTAATACACAGGCAGTGTTCGGTACAGAAATAGACAGAGAGTGTTCAGTGCAGTAATACAGAAATATTAATCGGGACAGTAATACACAGGCATCAAGGGGTATGGGGAGAGAGCGGGAATATGGTATTGAGATAGAGGATAAGCCATGATCACATTGAATGGCGGAGCAGGCTCGAAGGGGAGAATGGCCTACTCCTGGTAATATTTTCTATGTTTCTATGTTTCTATGCAGTAATATGCAGGGAATGTTCAGTACAGTAATACACAGGGAGAGTCCAGAACAGTAATACAGAAGAAGTGTCCGATACAGTATTACACAGGCAGTGTCCAGTACAGTAATACACAGGCAGTGTCCAGTACAGTAATACACAGGCAGTGTTCGGTGCAGTAATACACAGGCAATGTCCAGTACAGTATTACACAGGCAGTGTCCAGTACAGTATTACACAGGCAGTGTCTGGTACAGTAATACACAGGCAGTGTCTGGTACAGTAATACACAGGCAGTGTCTGGTACAGTAATACACAGGCAGTGTCTGGTACAGTAATACACAGGCAGTGTCCGGTACGGTAATACACAGGCAGTGTCCAGTACAGTAATACACAGGCAGTGTCCGGTACAGTATTACACAGGCAGTGTCCAGTACAGTAATACACAGGCAGTGTCCGGTACAGTAATACACAGGCAATGTCCAGTACAGTATTACACAGGCAGTGTCCAGTACAGTATTACACAGGCAGTGTCCAGTACAGTAATACACAGGCAGTGTCCAGTACAGTAATACACAGGCAGTGTCTGGTACAGTAATACACAGGCAGTGTCTGGTACAGTAATACACAGGCAGTGTCTGGTACAGTAATACACAGGCAGTGTCCGGTACGGTAATACACAGGCAGTGTCCAGTACAGTAATACACAGGCAGTGTCCGGTACGGTAATACACAGGCAGTGTCCGGTACAGTAATACACAGGCAGTGTCCGGTACGGTAATACACAGGCAGTGTCCGGTACAGTAATACACAGGCAGTGTCCGGTACGGTAATACACAGGCAGTGTCCGGTACAGTAATACACAGGCAGTGTCTGGTACAGTAATACACAGGCAGTGTCCGGTACAGTATTACACAGGCAGTGTCCGGTACAGTATTACACAGGCAATGTCCGGTACAGTATTACACAGGCAGTGTCCGGTACAGTATTACACAGGCAGTGTCCGGTACAGTATTACACAGGCAGTGTCCAGTACAGTAATACACAGGCAGTGCCCGTAACAGTAATACACAGGCAGTATCTGGTGCAGTAATACACAGGCAATGTCCGGTACAGTAATACACAGGCAATGTCTGGTACAGTAACACACAGGCAGTGTCTGGTACGGGTACAGTAGCGTAGTGGTTATGTTACTGGGCTAGTAATCCAGAGGCCTGGACTAAAATCCAGAGTCACGAGTTCAAATCCCGCCACGGCGGCTGGTGAATTTAAATTCAATTAATTAAATAAAAAATCTGGAATTAAAATACTAGTATCAGTAATGATGGCCATGAAACTACCGGATTGTCGTAAAAACCCATCTGGTTCACTAATGTCCTTTAGGGGATGAAGCCTGCCGTCCTTACCCGGTCTGGGCCTATATGTGACTCCAGACCCACAGCAATGTGGTTGATTCTTAATTGCCCTCTTAGGGATGGCCAATAAATGCCGGCCTTGCCAGCGACGCCCACATCCCGTGAACAAATAAAAAAAAAAAAATACACAGCCAGTGTCCGGTACAGTATTACACAGGCAGTGTCCGGTACAGTATTACACAGGCAGTGTCCAGTACAGTAATACACAGGCAGTGCCCGGTACAGTAATACACAGGCAATGTCTGGTACAGTAACACACAGGCAGTGTCTGCTACAGTAATACACAGGCAGTGTCCAGTACAGTAATACATAGGCAGTGCCCGGTACAGTAATACACAGGCAATGTCTGGTACAGTCACACACAGGCAGTGTCCGGTACAGTAATACACAGGCAATGTCCGGTACAGTAATACACAGGCAATGTCCGGTACAGTAACACACAGGCAATGTCCGGTACAGTAATACACAGGCAATGTCCGGTACATTAATACACAGGCAGTGCCCGGTACTGTAATACACAGGCAATGTCCGGTACAGTAATACACAGGCAATGCCCGGTACATTAATACACAGGCAGTGCCCGGTACTGTAATACACAGGCAATGTCCGGTACTGTAATACACAGGCAGTGCCCGGTACATTAATACACAGGCAGTGCCCGGTACGGTATTACACAGGCAATGTCCGGTACATTAATACACAGGCAGTGCCCGGTACGGTATTACACAGGCAGTGCCCGGTACGGTATTACACAGGCAATGCCCGGTACGGTATTACACAGGCAGTGCCCGGTACAGTAATACACAGGCAGTGCCCGGTACAGTAATACACAGGCAGTGCCCGGTACAGTAATACACAGGCAGTGCCCGGTACAGTAATACACAGGCAGTGCCCGGTACAGTAATACACAGGCAGTGCCCGGTACGGTATTACACAGGCAGTGCCCGGTACAGTAATACACAGGCAGTGCCCGGTACAGTAATACACAGGCAGTGTCCAGTACAGTAATACACAGGCAGTGTCCAGTACAGTAATACACAGGCAGTGTCCAGTACAGTAATACACAGGCAGTGCCCGGTACTGTAATACACAGGCAGTGCCCGGTACGGTATTACACAGGCAGTGTCCGGTACAGTAATACACAGGCAGTGCCCGGTACAGTAATACACAGGCAGTGTCCGGTACAGTAATACACAGGCAGTGTCCGGTACTGTAATACACAGGCAGTGTCCGGTACGGTATTACACAGGCAGTGCCCGGTACTGTAATACACAGGCAGTGTCCAGTACGGTATTACACAGGCAGTGCCCGGTACTGTAATACACAGGCAGTGTCCGGTACGGTATTACACAGGCAGTGCCCGGTACAGTAATACACAGGCAGTGTCCGGTACTGTAATACACAGGCAGTGTCCGGTACGGTATTACACAGGCAATGTCCGGTACAGTAATACACAGGCAGTGTCCGGTACGGTATTACACAGGCAGTGCCCGCTACAGTAATACACAGGCAGTGCCCGGTACGGTATTACACAGGCAGTGCCCGGTACAGTATTACACAGGCAGTGTCTGGTACAGTAATACACAGGCAGTGCCCGGTACAGTATTACACAGGCAGTGCCCGGTACAGTAATACACAGGCAGTGCCCGGTACAGTATGACACAGGCAGTGCCCGGTACAGTAATACACAGGCAGTGTCCAGTACAGTATTACACAGGCAGTGCCCGGTACAGTAATACACAGGCAGTGCCCGGTACAATAATACACAGGCAGTGCCCGGTACGGTATTACACAGGCAGTGTCCGGTACAGTAATACACAGGCAGTGCCCGGTACAGTAATACACAGGCAGTGTCCGGTACAGTAATACACAGGCAGTGTCCGGTACTGTAATACACAGGCAGTGTCCGGTACGGTATTACACAGGCAGTGCCCGGTACTGTAATACACAGGCAGTGTCCGGTACGGTATTACACAGGCAGTGCCCGGTACTGTAATACACAGGCAGTGTCCGGTACGGTATTACACAGGCAGTGCCCGGTACAGTAATACACAGGCAGTGTCCGGTACTGTAATACACAGGCAGTGTCCGGTACGGTATTACACAGGCAATGTCCGGTACAGTAATACACAGGCAGTGTCCGGTACGGTATTACACAGGCAGTGCCCGCTACAGTAATACACAGGCAGTGCCCGGTACGGTATTACACAGGCAGTGCCCGGTACATTAATACACAGGCAGTGTCTGGTACAGTATTACACAGGCAGTGCCCGGTACAGTATTACACAGGCAGTGTCCGGTACAGTAATACACAGGCAGTGCCCGGTACAGTATTACACAGGCAGTGCCCGGTACAGTAATACACAGGCAGTGCCCGGTACAGTAATACACAGGCAGTGCCTGGTACAGTAATACACAGGCAGTGCCCGGTACAGTAATACACAGGCAGTGCCCGGTACAGTAATACACAGGCAGTGCCCGGTACAGTAATACACAGGCAATGCCCGGTACAGTAATACACAGGCAGTGCCCGGTACGGTATTACACAGGCAGTGCCCGGTACAGTAATACACAGGCAATGTCCGGGATGTAAAATTATAACTGAGAACCAGTTCTATTTAGTGTTGATCCTCTGCACGAGCAGGACCGTCATCTCACGTATCCGCCCGGTTACCAGAATCTTTTTTTTCCCTCTTTTCCTTCGACCACCTGTTCTTAAATGTTGACATGGTCTCTGCTTCAATCACTCACCCTGGGACTGAATCCCACAGTCTCACAACTCTCTGTGAGGAGATCTCTCCTGCCCTCTGTTCCAAATCTCTTACATTTAATCTTGTATCGATGGCCCCTCGTTCTGGACCCTCAACCACTGGGAACAGTCTGATTCCCTCTACCCTGTCCCACCTTTACACAATTTTAAACACTCGAATATATCGCTCTCTAATCTCCTGCGTTCCAACAAAAACCATTCCAAGTTTTCAACTCGTACCAACAACATCAACAACAACTTGCATTTATATAGTGCCTTTAACGTAGTGAAACGTCCCCAAGGCGCTTCACAGGAGTAATTTTCAAACAAAATTTGACACCGAGCCGCATTCGGAGATATTGGGACAAATGACCAAAATCTTGGTCAACATAGAAACATAGAAAATAGGAGCAGGAGTAGGCCATTCGGCCCTTCGAGCCTGCTCCGCCATTCAATATGATCATGGCTGATCCTCTATCTCAATACCATATTCCCGCTCTCTCCCCATACCCCTTGATGCCTTTTGTGTCTAGAAATCTATCCAGCTCCATCTTAAATATATTCAGTGACTTGACCTCCGCTGCCTTCTGTGGGAGAGAATTCCACAGGTTCACCACCCTCTGAGTGAAGAAATTTCTCCTCATCTCAGTCCTTTTTTAAAATTTATTTGTTCATGGGATGTGGGCGTCGCTGGTGAGGCCGGCATTTATTGCCCATCCCTAATTGCCCTTGAGAAGGTGGTGGTGAGCAGCTGAAGATGGTTGGGCCCAGGACACTGCCCTGAGGAACTCCTGCAGCAATGTCCTGGGGCTGAGATGATTGGCCTCCAACAACCACTACCATCTTCCTTTGTGCTAGGTATGACTCCAGCCACTGGAGAGTTTTCCCCCTGATTCTCATTGACTTCAATTTTTCTAGGGCTCCTTGGTGCCACACTCGGTCAAATGCTGCCTTGATGTCAAGGGCAGTCACTCTCACCTCACCTCTGGAATTCAGCTCTTTTGACCATGTTTGGACCAAGGCTGTAATGAGGTCTGGAGCCGAGTGGTCCTGGCGGAACCCAAACTTAGCATTGGTAAGCAGGTTATTGGTGAGTAAATGCCGCTTGATAGCACTGTCGACGACACCTTCCATCACTTTGCTGATGATCGAGAGTAGACTGATAGGGCGGTAATTGGCCGGATTGGATTTGTCCTGCTTTTTGTGGACAGGACATACCTGGGCAATTTTCCACATTGTCGGGTAGATGCCAGTGTTGTAGCTGTACTGGAACAGCTTGGCTAGAGGCGCAGCTAGTTCTGGAGCACAAGTTGTCGGGGCCCATAGCCTTTGCTGTATCCAGTGTACTCAGCCGTTTCTTGATATCACGTGGAGTGAATCGAATTGGCTGAAGACTGGCTTCTGTGATGGTGGGGATATCGGGAGGAGGCTGAGATGGATCATCCACTCGGCACTTCTGGCTGAAGATGGTTGCAAACGCTTCAGCCTTGTCTTTTGCACTCACGTGTTGGACTCCGCCATCATTGAGGATGGGGATATTTACAGAGCCTCCTCCTCCCGTTAGTTGTTTAATTGTCCACCACCATTCACGACTGGATGTGGCAGGACTGCAGAGCTTTGATCTGATCCGTTGGTTGTCCCAAATGTCCTGAGACTGTGACCCCTCATTCTGGACACCCCACCAGGGGAAGCATCCTCCCTGCATCCAGTCTGTCAAGCCCTGTCAGAATTTTATACGTTTCAATGAGATCCCCTCTCATTCTTCTAAACTCGAGTGAATACAGGCCGAGTCGACCCAATCTCTCCTCATACAACAGTCCTGCCATCCCAGGAATCAGTCTGGTGAACCTTCGTTGCACTCCCTCTATGACAAGTATATCCTTTGTTAGGTAAGGAGACCAAAACTGCACGCAATACTCCAGGTGTGGTCTCACCAAGGCCCTGTATAACTGCAGTAAGAAATCTTTGCTCCTGTACTCAAATCCTCTTGCAATGAAGGCCAATCACTCTGTAATCTCCTGTGTTCCAACAAAAACAGTTCCAAGTTTTCAACTCATTGTATTTCCTGCAGCACTGCGACCACGTGCGTGATGCAATGCTCCTGGCATTCACCTCCTGCGCCACAGCCTGCTAATTCCTACGCAGCTGTAGTCTAGACGGTCTCCGTCCACCCTGCGGGTACATGCCTGCCCTCCTCTGATCCACACCTTCCACCAGGGTCTCCAGAGCATCGTCCGAGAATCGTGGAGCCCTCTCTCTTGCCGGTGCAGCTACTCGTGATCCCAATCTCCCTTCTCCTTTTTGGCCGTGTATCTGCCATTGGAAATGTGCCTGCACCTTTAAGTAGTGCAGGCTGCTGATGACGTGCGCTGTGCACGCCCCATTTCCAATTTCCTCCTTCTCTATGCAGCCTCTCAGCGGCGAGGGCAGCGCTGGCTGCACGGAGATTTCAGGGTAAGTAGCAGACAGCACGAAGTTCGCGTGGTGTCTGCACGGGTCCGTTGGGCGCGGGGTGATACCGTCGCCCAGAACAGACCCTTATCCAAATTTTCCCCCAAAGAGTTTGGGTGAAGGGTATTGCTCGGACTGGGGAAGGGTCAGAAATGGTGAGCCCCCGGGGTCAATACTGGGGCCACTTTTATCTTCAGTTTATATCGATGGTTTGGACTTGAGTCCGTGGAACACATTCTCGAAATTTGCTGATGACGCAAAAGTAGGAGGTTTGACAGAGAGGCGGAGGGTAAAATACTTCAGGAAAATAGAGACAGGTTAATGGAACGGGCAGACAGGTGGCGGATGCAGTTTAACGTGGGTAAGTGTGAGGTAATGCAACTTGGGAGAAGAAAACAAGGAATGGGAGTGAAGATTGAATGGTGTGGAAAAACCGAGAGACCCAGGGATTTAAACTCAGAATCCCCCAAAAGTGTGAGTGCAGGTAGATAAAGCCAAAAAAAATAGGCGGATAGCATTTTGTGTTTCATAAAATAAGGGACACAGAGTGCAAGAGTAGGTGTAAATTTGAACAAAACATTAGTTAGAGACTGTGTGCAGTTTTGGGCCTTGTTATAAAAAGGACATTAAAGCCATAGAGAGCAGACAACAAAGGTTCACCAGGATGAATCTTCTGGCTTGCACTGAGACACGGTTACATGGACCATTCGCCCAGAGCCTCGCCAAAGGGACGATGCTTCCTGTCTGAGCCTGGATGGTGGGAGTTGGTCATCGATTCACCTCAGACAGTATCGCAGGCCGGATTGATCTTGTTCTCAGTTGACATCAACCCACATGTTGGACAGTGATGAGGAGCAGGTCACTGGCCGAGTTTGTTCCCATTCCCGAGACCATTGGCTTTGAGGCAGTTATGGAATTCCCAAGCCAACATTAATTTATAGAGTACAGGCCAGGATCAAACCTGGGACCGTCGTAGAATCATAGAATCATAGAAGTTTACAACATGGAAACAGGCCCTTCGGCCCAACATGTCCATGTCACCCAGTTTATACCACTAAGCTAGTCCCAATTGCCTGCACTTGGCCCATATCCCTCTATACCCATCTTACCCATGTAACTGTCCAAATGCTTTTTAAAAGACAAAATTGTACCTGCCTCTACTACTGCCTCTGGCAGCTCGTTCCAGATGCTCACCACCCTTTGAGTGAAAAAATAGCCCCTCTGGACCCTTTTGTATCTCTCCCCTCTCACCTTAAATCTATGCCCCCTCGTTATAGACTCCCCTACCTTTGGGAAAAGATTTTGACTATCGACCTTATCTATGCCCCTCATTATTTTATAGACTTCTATAAGATCACCCCTTAACCTCCTACTCTCCAGGGAAAAAAGTCCCAGTCTGTCCAACCTCTCCCTATAAGCCAAACCATCAAGTCCCGGTAGCATCCTAGTAAATCTTTTCTGCACTCTTTCTAGTTTAATAATATCCTTTCTATAATAGGGTGACCAGAACTGTACACAGTATTCCAAGTGTGGCCTTACTAATGTCTTGTACAACTTCAACAAGACATCCCAACTCCTGCATTCAATGTTCTGACCAATGAAACCAAGCATGCTGAATGCCTTCTTCACCACCCTATCCACCTGTGACTCCACTTTCAAGGAGCTATGAACCTGTACTCCCAGATCTCTTTGTTCTATAACTCTCCCCAACGCCCTACCATTAACTCCTTGTCTATTACTATAATGAACAGTCCCTGTTCATTACTGTACCAAACCCTCCCTGTGTATTACTGTACCAAACCCTCCCTGTGTATTACTGTACCGGACACTCCCTGTGTATTACTGTACAGGACACTGCCTGTGTATCACTATACCAAACACAGCTTGTGTATTAGTACCAAACAATCCCTGTCTATTACTGTACCGGACACAGCCTGTGTATTACTGTAATACTGTACTAACACTTACTGGTCCAATCATGGTGTAGCATTTGTTCAACTTTCAGTCCTGTATCGAATCAATTATGAATTTTTGATTTTGAAATTGATATTAAATAAAGAGATTGGTGTTTATCACTGGCCCGGGCTGTAAGGATATGAACAAGTGCTAATTAAACAATAGCTTCTGTTGACCAGAACCGATGAGTCAATAATCCGTGTGGAACTCACTGGAGACTGAGGTTTCTCCCCAAAGCGTTTAATCAAAGGAAGAAACCAGTTATTGAGAGAGGGAGCTCTGAAGTTACCTCGTTGGATTGTGTGATTTTTTTTCCTCCTCCCCCTGTGAGTTGCTCAGTTCTGGGGAGAGAGGTGGGGGTGGGATTTGCCTGGCCTCGCGGGTTTCTGGTGGAGAAGTGCAGGTTTCCAGTCAGTTTTCTGCCCGTGACAGTATGGAGCTGCAGCAATTTTAAGTGCCGGGGCTTATTAACATGCACTGGCCGACTTACTGCCTTCAGGTAGGTTCGGGGACAGGGTTCCGTGGAGGGGGGTTGTGCGGTGGGGAGTCCGGGCTGGGGGGTTCCTGGAGGGTACCTTACCTGGAGGAGCCTCTACAGCCCCCCCCGCCCCCTGATCCTCTTCACACGCAGCGATGACTATCCCGCTCGGGCCCATTCATTAAAAGGTCATTTGTTGGAAATGCACCGGATAAAATATCGTCGGATTGTTGTAAGAACCCAACTGGTTCACTAATGTCCTTCAGGGAAGGAAACCTGCCGTCCTTACCCGCTCTGTGCCCACTGTTCAGGTGAACACTATGTGGTTAATTGTAGGAAGCCATCACCTGTTCAGGACAGCTGGAGAGGAGCAATAAATATTGGTTTAATTACTTTGTGGATTCATCTCCAAACCACTCAATCCTGACTCCCGTTTTTTAGAACGTTGTCCCTTATTCTTTCTCCTGTTTTTCTGATCTCCCTTTACCCATTCTACAGCCAGGCTTTAATCTCTCATTACCCCGTTCCTTCCCTTGCTCCTCAAAATATATTCTCACCATTTATTTCAGCAGTGCCTTCTGCTTCGATTCTGAGAGCTTTATTAATCGTCCTCTCCCTCTCCAGCCTCAAACCGAGTCTGCTCCCCCCGCCATATTAGTTTAAATCCTCTCTCGCTGCTCGATTTCTCCTCTCCTGAGGACATTGGTGCTGCTTCAGGTCAACTAAAGGCCAACCCTTCGGTATAGCCGACCTAGAATCACAGAATGGTACAGCACAGAAGGAGGCCGTTCGGCCCATCGTGCCTGTGCCGGCTCTTTGAAAGAGCTGTCCAATTAGTCCCACTTCCCCCCCCCTGCTCTTTCCCCATAAACCTGCAAATTTTTTCCCTTCAAGTATTTATCCAATTCCCTTTTGAAAGTTATTATTGAATCTGCTTCCACCGCCCTTTCAGGCAGCGCGTTCCAGATCAGAACAACTCGCTGCGTCAAAAAAAAGTCCTCATCTCCCCTCTGGCTCTTTTGCCGATTATCTTAAATCTGTGTCCTCTGGTCACCGACCCTCCTGCCCACTGGAAACAGTTTCTCCTTATTTACTCTATCAAAACCCCTCATGATTTTGAACACCTCGATCAAATCTCCCCTTAACCTTCTCTGCTCTAAGGAGAACAATCCCAGTTTCTCCAGTCTCTCCACATAACTGAAGTCCCTCATCCCTGGAACCATTCCAGTAAATCTCCTCCGCACCCTCTCCAAGGCCCTGACATCCTTCCGATTGGACACAATACTCCAGCTGCGGTCCAGCCAGTGATGTGTAAAGGTGTCGATAGTCTTGATCCAACTGCAGCTACTGGAACGAAGCAGCAGCCCAGCGATATCAGGAGGGGGAGATGATCCGGATCCTTCCGCTGGGACTTTGGGATCACGTGGGAACAGCGAATACCGGAAAATTGGGTGGGGAGGGCTGCACCCCATTAGGGAGCCTCGTATCAGTTTCAATGGAGGGGAAATCGAGGCGGCCCCTTTACAGCGTGCACCGCTCCCCTCCCAACTCTCCCGTATTCACTGCACCCGGGTGATCCCACAGCCCCAGGCACAGGTAGGGGAACATCTGTCTGACGGCAGCCCCGGCCAGCTGTCAGTCTACAGGTGAAGATGAACCAATCCCTTACATCTATCTACATTTTTAAAATTTATTCTCGGGATGTGGGCGTCGCTGGCGAGGCCGGCATTTATTGCCCATCCCTAGTTGCCCCTTGAGAAGGTGGTGGTGAGCCGCCTTCTTGAACCGCTGCAGCCCGTGTGGTGAAGGTTCTCCCACAGTGCTGTTAGGAAGGGAGTTCCAGGATTTTGACCCAGCGACGAGGAAGGAACGGCCGATATATTTCCAAGTCGGGATGGCGTGTGACTTGGAGGGGAACGTGCAGGTGGTATTGTTCCCATGTGCCTGCTGCCCTTGTCCTTCCAGGTGGTAGAGGTCGCGGGTTTGGGAGGTGCTGTCGAAGAAGCCTTGGCGAGTTGCTGCAGTGCATCCTGTGGATGGTACACACTGCAGCCACAGTGCGCCGGTGGTGAAGGGAGTGAATGTTTAGGGTGGTGGATGGGGTGTCAATCAAGCGGGCTGCTTTGTCCTGGATGGTGTCGAGCTTCTTGAGTGTTGTTGGAGCTGCACTCATCCAGGCAAGTGATACTTCAGCTGATTGGATCAGTCAGTGTTAGAAGTGTTACTGTGTGTTTCTATTTGTGTGCTTTATGGATTTAATGAAGATTCAAAAAATGAGATTGATCTTAATTAGGATTCTGCTGGGTTCTATAATCTATCCAATGACCCTGAAAAGGATTGATAATTGCGAAATAATTCCTTGTAATGGCTGCAGGCTAATTAGTGGAAAGCCTAATTCTACAGTTCGAAATCTTTGAGTATAACACCACCATTAATAACTAATGCACATTTTGATGTTATTGGTGATGTCCTTTTCCTGCTGTGACAAAAGCAGGATCATTAGTGCACCTTCCACCACCCTAAACATTCACTCCCTTCACCACCGGCGCACTGTGGCTGCAGTGTGTACCATCCACAGGATGCACTGCAGCAACTCGCCAAGGCTTCTTCGACAGCACCTCCCAAACCCGCGACCTCTACCACCTAGAAGGACAAGGGCAGCAGGCACATGGGAACACCACCACCTGCACGTTCCCCTCCAAGTCACACACCATCCCGACTTGGAAATATATCGGCCGTTCCTTCATCGTTGCTGGGTCAAAATCCTGGAACTCCCTTCCTAACAGCACTGTGGGAGAACCTTCACCACACGGACTGCAGCGGTTCAAGAAGGCAGCTCACCACCACCTTCTCAAGGGGCAATTAGGGATGGGCAATAAATGCCGGCCTCGCCAGCGACGCCCACATCCCATGAACGAATAAACAAAAAAATTGTGGTGTAGACGCACCAGGCTCCTGAGATGCTCATCGCTCGTCTAATCTACCTTAGAACCTCCCATCCCAAATATCGGAGTCCAACTGATCCCCCAAGAGAGGAAGAATGCAGCTGATTCATCAGTTCTGATGAAGGATTATACCTAAAATGACTGCCCTGCATATCTCCACCATTTACTGTTCCCGTTCGAGGTTAAGAGTCCACTTTCTAAGCCCGAGTCTGGTCAATCCATTTACAGAATGCAGAGTACGAGCCCTTCACATCCATCCCGTAGTTAGTTACACACCAGATAGTTATGGAAGAGGGACGCCATTCGGCCCATCTTAATTCATTCATCCAGAAAAACCATAACATGCCCCATAAGCCTTCATAGAGTACAAAAGCAAGGAGGTTATGATGAACCTTTATAAAACGCTGGTTCGGCCACAACTGGAGTATTGTGTCCAGTTCTGGGCACTGCACTTCAGGAAAGATGTGAAGGCTTTAGAGAGGGTGCAGAAGAGATTCACTAGAATGGTTCCAGGGATGAGGGACTTCAGTTACGTGGAGAGAATGGAGAAGCTGGGATTGTTCTCCTTAGAGCAGAGAAGGTTGGGAGGAGATTTGATCGAGGTGTTCAAAACCATGAAGGGTTTCGATAAAGTAAATAAAGAGAAACTGATCCCATTGGAGGAAGGGTTGAATCATGGAAAATTTACGGCACAGAAAGAGGCCATTCGGCCCATCGTGTCCGCACCGGCTGAGAAACGAGCCACTCAGCCTAATCCCACTTTCCCGCAGGTCACAGCTCTTCAGGTGCACATCCAGGTACTTTTTTAATGAGTTGAGGGTTTCTGCCTCTCCCACCCTCTCAGGCAGTGAGTTCCAGACCCCCACCACCAGTGAAAACTGGCTTGGACAGTCCACCCCAGAAAAGTGTCTTCGGAAACTCCCAGAGAAGTCTAGGGTAAGGGGGCATAGCCTTAAAATTAGAGCCAGGCCGTTCAGGGGTGATGTCAGGAAGCACTTCATCACACAAAGCGGGGTGGAAATCTGGAACTCTCTCCCGCCAAAAAGCTGTTGAGGCTGGGGGGTCAATTGAACATTTCAAAACTGAGATCGATAGATTTTTGTTGGGTGAGGGGATTAAGGGTCACAGAACCAAGGCGGGTAAATGGAGTTAAGATACAGATCAGCCATGAGCTAATTGAATGGCGGAACAGGCTCGAGGGGCTGAATGGCCTCCTCGTGTTTCTTTGTTCCGATGTATCCAGGCTCCGTATACCAGACTTCCATTGGAGGTACAGAATTATTCTGGGGCCACTGTGTGCATTGTTTGTGTTATTCTCAAAGAGGTTACAATCCTCCGAGTTTTCTGCATCCATTGAAGGATACTTTACTGTGAGCCCATAATCTGCGAGTCTAACAGGAACCTGCTATAGGAGGTTTAGGGGTGATCTTATAGAAGTCTATAAAATAATGAGGGGCATGGATAAGGTAGATAGTCAAAATCTTTTCCCAAAGGTAGGGGAGTCTATAACGAGGGGGCATAGATTTAAGGTGAGAGGGGAGAGATACAAAAGGGTCCAGAGGGGCAATTTTTTCACTCAAAGGGTGGTGAGTGTCTGGAACGAGCTGCCAGAGGCGGGTACAATTTTTTCTTTTAAAAAGCATTTGGACAGTTACATGGGTAAGATGGGTATAGAGGGATATGGGCCAAGTGCAGGAAATTGGGACTAGCTTAGTGGTATAAACTGGGCGACATGGACATGTTGGGCCGAAGGGCCTGTTTCCATGTTGTAAACTTCTTTGATTCTATGATTCTATATTCCACTCCAGAGACTTGAGCACATTATCTGGGTTGACATTCCCAGTGCAGTACTGAGGGAGTGCTGCACTGTTGGAGATGCCGTGTTTTGGATGAGACATTAAACCGAGGCCCCATCTGCCCTCTCAGGTGGACGTAAAAGATCCCACGGCCACTATTCGAAGAAGAGCAGGGGAGTTCTCCCCGGTGTCCTGGGCCAATATTTATCCCTCAACCAACATCACTAAAAACAGATTATCTGGTCGACATAAGAACATAAGAGATAGGAACAGGAGTAGGCCATTCGGCCCCTCGAGCCTGCTCCACCATTCAATCAGATCATGGCTGATCTTTTACCTCAACTCCACTTTCCCGCCCGATCCCCATATCCCTTGATTCCCCTAGAGTCCAAAAATCTATCGATCTCAGCCTTGAATATACTCAATGACTGAGCATCCACAGTCCTCTGGGGTAGAGAATTCCAAAGATTCACAACCCTCTGAGGGAAGAAATTTTTTCTCATCTCAGTCCTAAATGGCCGACCCCTTATCCTGAGACTATGCCCCCTAGGTCTAGACTCTCCAGCCAGGGGAAACAATCTCTCAGCATCTACCCTGTCAAGCCCTCTCAGAATCTTATATGTTTCAATGAGATCACCTCTCATTCTTCTAAACTCCAGAGAGTATAGGCCCATTCTACTCAATCTCTCCTCATAGGACAACCCTCTCATCCCAGGAATCAATCTAGTGAACCTTCATTGCACCGCCTCTAAGGCAAGTATATCCTTCCTTAGATAATGAGACCAAAACTGTACACAGTACTCCAGGTGTGGTCTCACCAAAGCCCCGTACAATTACAGTAAGACTTCTTTACTCTTGTACTCCAACCCCCTTCCAATAAAGACCAATATGCCATTTGCCTTCCCAATTACTTGCTGTATCTGCATGTTAACTGTTTGTGTTTCTTGTACGAGGACACCCAAATCTCTCTGAACACCAACATTTAATAGTTTCTCCCCATTTAAAAAATATTCTGTTTTTCTATTCTTCCTACCAAAGTGAATAACCTCACATTTCCCCACATTATACTCCATCTGCCACCTTCTTGCCCACTCACTTAACCTGTCTATATCCCTTTCCAGACTCTCTGTGTCCTCCTCACAGCTTACTTTCCCACCTAGCTTTGTATCATCAGCAAACTTAGATACATTACACTCGGTCCCTTCATCTAAGTCATTAATATAGATTGTAAATAGCTGAGGCCCAAGCACTGATCCTTGTGGTACCCCACTAGTTACAGCCTGACAACCTGAGAATGACCCGTTTATCCCTACTCTCTGTTTTCTGTCCGTTAACCAATCCTCTATCCATGCTAATATATTAACCCCAACCCCATGAGCCCTTATCTTGTGTAACAACCTTTTATGTGGCACCTTATCGAATGCCTTTCGAAAATCCAAATATACGACATCCACTGGTTCCCCTTTATCCACCCTGCTAGTTACATCCTCAAAAAACTCTAATAAATTTGTCAAACACATCAGGATCTCATTGTGGGATCTTGCTGTGCACTAATTGGCTGCCACGTTTCCTACATAACAACGGTGACTACACTTCAAAAGTACTTCATTGGCTGTCAGGCGCTTTGGGACGTCCTGAGGTGGTGAAAGTTGCTGTCGAAATGCAAATTCTTTCTTTCATTCCGAGTTATTCCATTTCTTGGGAGAGGCAACGAAACCACAGCTGAAGCTTCCAAGAGGAGTAAAACTACGTGGAATAAAACGTTCTTCTCCATCCTTAAAGATATTTCAGCAAAAAACGTTAACATCGGAACAGCCAATGCCCCCTCCACTCGTGGTTCCATTCCACACGAGTGTTTGATCGTTTCCAAGCTGCCTGGGACTATCCTGTTCCCCGGAGAGTTCGATAACCTGTGCGTACATTTATATTTCGTAAATCAGGGAATGCTCTTGGTCCTCGATCGTCCTGTGATTTCTGCTGTTCATTTTTATTGCACTGAAGGAGTTTAGAACAGTCAGCCCTTTGTGCATTGTTTCTGTGATCTCTGCATCTTGAAATGTTTTTTTCCCCGCTGCATAAACATAGATCATAACGGCCAGGCGGCCTCGTTCTGCTCTGGAGAGATTCTCCTGTCATCAGGGACATTTAATTACCCCTCGCTCCTGGCTTGGTGTCTCCACAGCTCCGTGCTGTTTCATCCCATTCATCAGTTCTCCCGAGTGCAGCCTGTCCCTGACCCTGTGGTCTCACTGGCGGCCTCGATACGAGCACAAAATCACTGCATTGGCTCTAAAGTTTAAACAGCGAGATCATTTTTAGCCACTTTAATATAGTGAGGAGACGAACAGGAAGAGATTTCTCTCCGTCCTTCTGACCCAGAGATGTCCCTGAAATGTACAGTTCCTGCTCCAGGAATGTCACCATTTCCCGTCCTGGGACATGAACATTAACATCGCCCGGGTTCAGTCACAGAAAACAGCCGGCACAGGCCAGGTCCCGGGCAGAGTCTCACACTCCTGGGACAGGCTGAGGAAGGTCAGGACACCCCCCTCCGGGAAACGGGGCTCTCCCTCGGAATGTACCCCTTGGAAATTCCCCTCCGGGGAATGGGAGACCCCCCAGGACACCCTCCGGGACACCCCCAGGGAATGGGAGACCCCCCCAGGACACCCTCCGGGACAGCCTCAGGGAATGGGAGACCCCCCCAGGACACCCTCCGGGACAGCCTCAGGGAATGGGAGACCCCCCCAGGACATCCTCCGGGACAGCCTCAGGGAATGGGAGACCCCCCCAGGACACCCTCCGGGACAGCCTCAGGGAATGGGAGACCCCCCCAGGACACCCTCCGGGACAGCCTCAGGGAATGGGAGACCCCCCCAGGACACCCCCAGGGCCCCAAGGGCACCCCCAGGGACACCCCAGGGACACCCCCAGCACAGACCGTGTCCCTGGCAGAGTTGAACACCGATGGAAGGGCCAGGAAGTCTCAGGCTGTCTAGATCGGGGCCTTCTCAATGCTGATGGGGATCAGTGTTTTTTGACTGCTCTGTCTGCTTTACCTCCTTGGTTACAGCTCATTGGTTATCTGCTAAAACGCTGTGTGACACGAGTAGAAACCCCGGAATTCAGCTTCCTGGAAACACCAACATTGTACGGAGAGGGGAGCGATCATCGGACCCCACTCCCACCGGGCAGGTTAGGTTAAAATCAGGGCTACTGAGTTTGAAAAAAGTTTGAGCAAAGTTTGAATAAAGTTTGAGAGCAGCTTCCTGTGAGTTTGGATAACTTACTCAGTGTTATTACTCAGACGGCTTTACAATTTTACACACAGTGTAATTCTGGTCTTTCAACAGTCTGCAATGAATGAATTAATGAGTCTACAGTTGTTGCCGACACATTGGTTGCAATACAAGTCAAACAAATCATTCCTGAATTATTCACCACAATTATTCCCAAAGGGACCTAGGGGTTCAGGTACATCGATCATTGAAGTGTCATGAACAGGTGCAGAAAATAATCAATAAGGCTAATGGAAAGCTGGCCTTTATATCTGGAGGACTAGAGTACAAGGGGGCAGAAGTTATGCTGCAGCTTTACAAAACCCTGGTTAGACCGCACCTGGAGTACTGTGAGCAGTTCTGGGCACCGCACCTTCGGAAGGACATATTGGCCTTGGAGGGAGTGCAGCGTAGGTTTACTAGAATGATACCCGGACTTCAAGGGTTAAGTTACGAGGAGAGATTACACAAATTGGGGTTGTATTCTCTGGAGTTTCGAAGATTAAGGGGTGATCTGATCGAAGTTTATAAGATATTAAGGGGAACAGATAGGGTGGATAGAGAGAAACTATTTCCGCTGGTTGGGGATTCTAGGAGTAGGGGGCACAGTCTAAAAATTAGAGCCAGACCTTTCAGGAGTGAGATTAGAAAACATTTCTACACACAAAGGGTGGTAGAAGTTTGGAACTCTCTTCCACAAACGGCAATTGATACTAGCTCAATTGCTAAATTTAAATCTGAGATAGATAGCTTTTTGGCAACCAAAGGTATTAAGGGATATCGGCCAAAGGCGGGTATATGGAGTTAGATCACAGATCAGCCATGATCTTATCAAATGGCGGAGCAGGCACGAGGGGCTGAATGGCCTCCTCCTGTTCCTCGAAGTTTGCAGTTGGTGTGTTTATTATTTAACAGCTCTTCCATATTCTCAGCATATATCAAGGGATTAAAATTGAACTATTCAGCAAACTGACAGTCAATGGCATTTTGAAATGACCCTGTACGGTTAGACAATTGCTGATACATTTTGCAACGAATTATTCGAAGTGCCTGCAGGGAGCTGTCTCTCCTCAACTCTCCTGTCGGCTGCCTGACTCATTGCAGCTCAGTGCGACAATCTAAGGCCTGTCACAGGCCAACGATAAATGGAGATACTCACAGACCACGGTGAGGAGACTCCCACCTTTTACTAAAGTCAATGGGCAGTGTCTGAAAGTTGATGTGTCAGTCTGATTTCTAGACTTCACCTGTTGCTTAGGTGGAGAGGAGCTGATGGGGGGGCTTTGGACTACAGCTGTTGATCACACAATGGCAAACCAGACAGCAGCAAGAAAGTCAGAAGGATTTAATTTTTTGAATCAGTGCATTTTAAAGCAGAATCAACAGGTACCAATAACTATGGCTGTGTGCATCTATTCCGTCCTAGTTACATGGATATTGTGAACTTTTCGTCTCCTTATCTGAGGAAGGATGTCCTTGCCATGGAGGGAGTGCAACGAAGGTTTACCAGACTGATTCCTGGGATGGCAGGACTGATGTATGAGGAGAGATTGGGTCGACTAGGCCTATATTCACTAGAGTTTAGAAGAATGAGAGATGATCTCATCGAAACATTTCAAATTCGAACAGGACTAGGCAGACTAGATGCAGGGAAGATGTTCCCGATGGCTGGGGAGTCCAGAACCAGGGGTCACAGTCTCAGGATACAGGGAATGCCATTTAGAACCGAGATGAGGAGAAATTTCTTCACTCAGAGGGTGGTGAACCTGTGGAATTCTCTGCCACAGAAGGCAGCGGAGGCCAAGTCATTAGATGTATTCAAGAAGGAGATAGATATATTTCTTAATCATAGAATCATAGAATCATAGAAGTTTGCAACATGGAAACAGGCCCTTCGGCCCAACATGTCCATGTCGCCCAGTTTATACCACTAAGCTAGTCCCAATTGCCTGCACTTGGCCCATATCCCTCTATACCCATCTTACCCATGTAACTGTCCAAATGCTTTTTAAAAGACAAAATTGTACCCGCCTCTACTACTGCCTCTGGCAGCTCGTTCCAGACACTCACCACCCTTTGAGTGAAAAAATTGCCCCTCTGGACCCTTTTGTATCTCTCCCCTCTCACCTTAAATCTATGTCCCCTCGTTATAGACTCCCCTACCTTTGGGAAAAGATTTTGACTATCGACCTTATCTATGCCCCTCATTATTTTATAGACTTCTATAAGATCACCCCTTAACCTCCAACTCTCCAGGGAAAAAAGTCCCAGTCTGTCTAAATTCTCCCGATAAGTCAAACCATCAAGTCCCGGTAGCATCCGAGTAAATCTTTTCTGCACTCTTTCTAGTTTAATAATATCCTTTCTATAATAGGGTGACCAGAACTGTACACAGTATTCCAAGTGTGGCCTCACCAATGCCCTGTACAACTTCAACAAGACATCCCAACTCCTGCATTCAATGTTCTGACCAATGAAACCAAGCATGCTTAATGCCTTCTTCACCACCCTATCCACCTGTGACTTTTTTTTTCATTCGTTCACGGGATGTGGGCGTCGCTGGCAAGGCCGGCATTTATTGCCCATCCCTAATTGCCCTCGAGATGGTGGTGGTGAGCCGCCTTCTTGAACCGCTGCAGTCCGTGTGGTGACGGTTCTCCCACAGTGCTGTTAGGAAGGGAGTTCCAGGATTTTGACCCAGCGACAATGAAGGAACGGCGATATATTTCCAAGTCGGGATGGTGTGTGACTTGGAGGGGAACGTGCAGGTGGTGTTGTTCCCATGCGCCTGCTGCCCTTGTCCTTCTAGGTGGTAGAGGTCGCGGGTTTGGGAGGTGCTGTCGAAGAAGCCTTGGCGAGTTGCTGCAGTGCATCCTGTGGATGGTGCACACTGCAGCCACAGTGCGCCGGTGGTGAAGGGAATGAATGTTTAGGGTGGTGGATGGGGTGCCAATCAAGCGGGCTGCTTTATCTTGGATGGTGTCGAGCTTCTTGAGTGTTGTTGGAGCTGCACTCATCCAGGCAAGTGGAGAGTATTCCATCACACTCCTGACTTGTGCCTTGTAGATGGTGGAAAGGCTTTGGGGAGTCAGGAGGTGAGTCACTCGCCGCAGAATACCCAGCCTCTGACCTGCTCTCGTAGCCACAGTATTTATATGGCTGGTCCAGTTAAGTTTCTGGTCAATGGTGACCCCCAGGATGTTGATGGTGGGGGGATTCGGCGATGGGAATGCTGTTGAATGTCAAGGGGAGGTGGTTAGACTATCTCTTGTTGGAGATGGTCATTGCCTGGCACTTATCAGCTCTTTTGTCCATGTTTGGACCAAGGCTGTAATGAGGTCCAAACATGGACAAAAGAGCTGAATTCCAGAGGTGAGGTGAGAGTGACTGCCCTTGACATCAAGGCAGCATTTGACCGAGTGTGGCACCAAGGAGCCCGAGTAAAATTGAAGTCAATGGGAATCAGGGGGAAAACTCTCCAGTGGCTGGAGTCATACCTAGCACAAAGGAAGATGGTAGTGGTTGTTGGAGGCCAATCCAACTTTCAAGGAGCTATGAACCTGTACTCCTAGATCTCTTTGTTCTATAACTCTCCCCAACGCCCTACCATTAACGGAGTAGGTCCTGGCCCGATTCGATCTACCAAAATGCATCACCTCACATTTATCTAAATTAAACTCCATCTGCCATTCATCGGCCCACTGGCCCAATTTATCAAGATCCCGTTGCAATCCTAGATAACCTTCTTCACTGTCCACAATGCCACCAATCTTGGTGTCATCTGCAAACTTACTAACCATGCCTCCTAAATTCTCATCCAAATCATTAATATAAATAACAGCGGACCCAGCACCGATCCCTGAGGCACACCGCTGGTCACAGGCCTCCAGTTTGAAAAACAACCCTCTACAACCACCCTCTGTCTTCTGTCGTCAATCCAATTTTGTATCCAATTGGCTACCTCACCTTGGATCCCGTGAGATTTAACCTTATGTAAGAACCTACCATGCGGTACCTTGTCAAAGGCTTTGCTAAAGTCCATGTAGACCACGTCTACTGCACAGCCCTCATCTATCTTCTTGGTTCCCCCTTCAAAAAATTCAATCAAATTCGTGAGACATGATTTTCCTCTCACAAAACCATGCTGACTGTTCCTAATCAGTCCGTGCCTCTCCAAATGCCTGTAGATCCTGTCCCTCAGAATACCCTCTAACAACTTACCCACTACAGATGTCAGGCTCACCGGTCTGTAGTTCCCAGGCTTTTCCCTGCCGCCCTTCTTAAACAAAGGCACAACATTTGCTACCCTCCAATCTTCAGGCACCTCACCTGTAGCGGTGGATGATTCAAATATCTCTGCTCGGGGACCTGCAATTTCCTCCCTAACCTCCCATAACGTCCTGGGATACATTTCATCAGGTCCCGGGGATTTATCTACCTTGATGTGCGTTAAGACTTCCAGCACCTCCCTCTCTGTAATATGTACACTCCTCAAGACATCACTATTTATTTCCCCAAGTTCCCTAACATCCATGCCTTTCTCAACCGTAAATACCGATGTGAAATATTCATTCAGGATCTCACCCATCTCTTGTGGTTCTGCACATAGATGACCTTGTTGATCCTTAAGTGGCCCTACTCTCTCCCTAGTTACTCTTTTGCCCTTCATGTAAAGGGATCAAGGGATATGGGGAAAAAGCGGGAACAGGGTACTGAGTTAGACGATCAGCCATGATCATTTTGAATGGGGGAGCAGTCCCAAAGGGCCGAATGGTCTACTCTTGCTCCTATTTTCTGTGTTAACTTGTTGCGTTGATGGATAAGGAGGCCCTGAGAAGCCTACTTTTTCCCATGATGCTGTGCAAATATATTTGCATTTATTTTTAACAAATCCAAAAGTCAAAGTCAAGATTGTGAAAGGTCAGAATAATTCCAGGAACTCCGGAAGTGATTTGAATCCTGTGCTGCCTTCTATCATTCCTCATTTCCAATAACTTCACTTCACAAAATGGAACGGAAAATGGACTTTTGCTCAATGTGCCTGAGACAAGAATGGATCTTGTTTATGTTGAATTTTTAACTTTTATTCTTTCATGCTGGAAATAGCTTGTGAGGGGTTAATAGTCCAGGGACATATCGAGTATTTCTCAAAGGAAAACACATAAATTCGGGTCCAGGTAAGCTGGCAGTGGAGTCAGTCGTGGGCAGCACTCTGACCTCTGGATCAGAAGGTCGTGGAGTTCAAGTCCCCACTCCAGAGACTTGAGCACAAAATCCAGGCCGACACTCCCAGGGCATTACTGAGGGAGCGCTGCACTGTCGGAGGGTCAGTACTGAGGGAGCGCTGCACTGTCGGAGGGTCAGTACTGAGGGAGTGCTGCACTGTCGGAGGGTCAGTACTGAGGGAGCGCTGCACTGTCGGAGGGTCAGTACTGAGGGAGCGCCGCACTGTCGGAGGGTCAGTACTGAGGGAGCGCCGCACTGTCGGAGGGTCGGTACTGAGGGAGCGCTGCACTGTCGGAGGGTCAGTACTGAGGGAGCGCCGCACTGTCAGAGGGTCAGTACTGAGGGAGTGCAGCACTGTCGGAGGGTCAGTACTGAGGGAGTGCCGCACTGTCAGAGGGTCAGTACTGAGGGAGTGCTGCACTGTCGGAGGGTCAGTACTGAGGGAGCGCCGCACTGTCGGAGGGTCAGTACTGAGGGAGCGCCGCACTGTCGGAGGGTCGGTACTGAGGGAGCGCCGCACTGTCGGAGGGTCAGTACTGAGGGAGCGCCGCACTGTCGGAGGGTCAGTACTGAGGGAGCACTGCACTGTCGGAGGGTCGGTACTGAGGGAGCGCCGCACTGTCGGAGGGTCAGTACTGAGGGAGCGCCGCACTGTCGGAGGGTCAGCACTGAGGGAGCGCCGCACTGTCGGAGGGTCAGTACTGAGGGAGCGCCGCACTGTCGGAGGGTCAGTACTGAGGGAGCGCCGCACTGTCGGAGGGTCAGCACTGAGGGAGCGCCGCACTGTCGGAGGGTCAGTGCTGAGGGAGCGCTGCACTGTCGGAGGGTCAGTACTGAGCGAGCGCCACAATGTCGGAGGGTCAGTACTGAGGGAGCGCCGCACTGTCGGAGGGGCAGTGCTGAGGGAGTGCCGCACTGTCGGAGGGTCAGTACTGAGGGAGCGCCGCACTGTCGGAGGGTCAGTGCTGAGGGAGCGCCGCACTGTCGGAGGGTCAGTACTGAGGGAGCGCCGCACTGTCGGAGGGTCAGTGCTGAGGGAGCGTCGCACTGTCGGAGGGTCAGTACTGAGGGAGCGCCGCAATGTCGGAGGGGCAGTACTGAGGGAGCGCCGCACTGTCGGAGGGTCAGTACTGAGGGAGCGCCGCACTGTCGGAGGGGCAGTACTGAGGGAGCGCCGCACTGTCGGAGGGGCAGTACTGAGGGAGCGCCGCACTGTCAGAGGGTCAGTACTGAGGGAGTGCCGCAATGTCGGAGGGTCAGTACTGAGGGAGCGCTGCACTGTCGGAGGTGCCCTCTTTTGGATGAGACGTTAAACCGAGGCCCTGTCAGGCCTTTCAGGTGGATGCAAAAGATCCCACGGCCACTATTTTGAAGAAGAGCAGGGGGGAGTTCTCCCCGGTGTCCTGGAAAATATTTATCCCCCAACCAACATCACTAAAAAATGAAATCTGGTCATTATCTCATTGCTGTTTGTGGGATCTTGCTGTGCACAAATTGGTTGCCATGTTTCCTGCATGACAACAGCGATTAACCACACTTCAAAATAATTGATTGGCTGTAAAGTGCTTTGGGACATACTGGGGTTGTGAAAGGCACGACAAAAATATAAGTTCCTTCTTTGTTTTCTTCACCAGTGAGAGTTGATAAAAGTTAAAGACAATAGAAAGTTCAAGCCATCGATTGGCCGAGTTTTCAGGGTTCAATGAAGGTGTCAGCAGGGGTTGGTCGGCCGACCAATATTGATCCGAGAAATACAACCTCTTGTGGAGGGATTTCATCTCTTGTAACTTCAAAGGGTTCAGATTGTATTTCTGGAAGACAGCAGCTGCACCGACAGATGGCATTTTGACGCCATCCTGATTTCGTCAGGATCCAAGGAAACTCAGGTTCTGATCACCAGCCTGGACGAGCAGAGGGAGTCGCAAACTGACATCCCCACAGAGAGGCCAGGGATCGGTGTTTCATTACTGAACAAGCTGCGTGTGATTGGGAGAGTGTGGATGGGAGAACATAAGAACATAAGAAATAGGAGCAGGAGTAGGCCAATCGGCCCCTCGAGCCTGCTCCGCCATTCAATAAGATCATGGCTGATCTGATCCTAACCTCAAATCTAAATTCATGTCCAATTTCCTGCCCGCTCCCCGTAACCCCTAATTCCCTTTACTTCTAGGAAACTGTCTATTTCTGTTTTAAATATATTTAATGATGGAGCTTCCACAGCTTCCTGGGGCAGCAAATTCCACAGGCCTACTACCCTCTGAGTGAAGAAGTTTGTCCTCATCTCAGTTTTGAAAGAGCAGCCCCTTATTCTAAGATTATGCCCCCTAGTTCTAGTTTCACCCATCTTTGGGAACATCCTTACCGCATCCACCCGATCAAGCCCCTTCACAATCTTATATGTTTCAATAAGATCGCCTCTCATTCTTCTGAACTCCAATGAGTAGAGTCCCAATCTACTCAACCTCTCCTCATATGTCCGCCCCCTCATCCCCGGGATTAACCGAGTGAACCTTCTTTGTACTGCCTCGAGAGCAAGTATGTCTTTTCTTAAGTATGGACAACAAAACTGTATGCAGTATTCCAGGTGCGGTCTCACCAATACCTTATATAACTGCAGCAATACCTCCCTGTTTTTATATTCTATCCCCCTAGCAATAAAAGCCAACATTCCGTTGGCCTTCTTGATCACCTGCTGCACCTGCATACTAACTTTTTGATTTTCTTGCACTAGGACCCCCAGATCCCTTTGTACTGCAATACTTTCCAGTTTCTCGCCATTAAGAAAATAACTTGCTCTCTGATTTTTCCTGCCAAAGTGCATAACCTCACATTTTCCAATATTGTATTGCATCTGCCAAATCTCCGCCCACTCACCCAGCCTGTCTATATCCCCTTGTCGGTTTTTTATGTCCTCCTCACTCTCTACTTTCCCTCCCATCTTTGTATCATCTGCAAACTTTGATATGTTACACTCGGTCCCCTCCTCCAAATCGTTAATATAGATTGTAAAGAGTTGGGGACCCAGCACCGACCCCTGCGGAACACCACTGGTTACTGGTTGCCAGTCCGAGAATGTACCATTTATCCCAACTCTCTGCTTCCTGTTAGATAACCAATCCTCCACCCATGCCAGAATATTACCCCCAATCCAGTGATTCTTTACCTTGAGCAATAATCTTTTATGTGGCACCTTGTTGAATGCCTCCTGGAAGTCTAAATACACTACGTCCACTGGTTCCCCTTTATCCACTCTGTACGTTATATCCTCAAAGAACTCAAGCAAATTTGTCAGACATGACTTCCCCTTCGTAAAGCCATGCTGACTTTGTCCTATTAAATTATGTTTATCCAAATGTTCTGCTACTGTCTCCTTAATAATAGACTCCAAAATTTTACCCACCACAGATGTTAGGCTAACTGGTCTATAATTTCCAGCCTTCTGCCTACTACCCTTTTTAAATAAGGGTGTTACATTCGCAGTTTTCCAATCTGCCGGGACCTTTGCCGAGTCCAGAGAATTTTGGAAAATTATTACCAAAGCATCCACAATCCCTACTGCCACTTCCCTCAAGACCCTCGGATGTAAGCCATCAGGTCCAGGGGATTTATCCGCCTTGAGTCCCATTAATTTACTAAGTACCAATTCCTGACTGATTTTAATCGTATTTAGCTCCTCCCCCACTAGAGCCCCCTGTTTGTCCAGTGTTGGGATATTCTTAGTGTCCTCTACCGTAAAGACTGAAACAAAATATTTGTTCAGCATTTTTGCCATCTCCATGTTTCCCACCATTAATTTCCCGGTCTCATCCTCCAAGGGACCTACGTTTGCCTTAGCCACCCTTTTTCTTTTTAGATAACTGTAGAAACAGTGTGTGAGAATGGGACCAAGTGATTGGGAGCGTGGGAATGGGAGCATGTGACTTTTTTTTATTCGTTCATGGGATGTGGGCGTCGCTGGCGAGGCCGGCATTTATTGCCCATCCCTAATTGCCCTTGAGAAGGTGGTGGTGAGCCGCCTTCTTGAACCGCTGCAGTCCGTGTGGTGACGGTTCTCCCACAGTGCTGTTAGGAAGGGAGTTCCAGGATTTTGACCCAGCGACGATGAAGGAACGGCCGATATATTTCCAAGTCGGGATGGTGTGTGACTTGGAGGGGAACGTGCAGGTGGTGTTGTCCCCATGTGCCTGCTGCTCTTGTCCTTCTAGGTGGTAGAGGTCGCGGGTTTGGGAGGTGCTGTCGAAGAAGCCTTGGCGAGTTGCTGCAGTGCATCCTGTGGATGGTACACACTGCAGCCACGGTGCGCCGGTGGTGAAGGGAGTGAATGTTTAGGGTGGTGGATGGGGTGCTAATCAAGCGGGCTGCTTTGTCCTGGATGGTGTCGAGCTTCTTGAGTGTTGTTGGAGCTGCACTCATCCAGGCAAGTGGAGAGTATTCCATCACACTCCTGACTTGTGCCTTGTAGATGTTGGAAAGGCTTTGGGGAGTCAGGAGGTGAGTCACTCGCCGCAGAATACCCAGCCTCTGACCTGCTCTTGTAGCCACAGTATTTATATGGCTGGTCCAGTTAAGTTAAGATTGGGGGCGGTTGGGTGGGAGCATGTGAATGGGAGTGTGTGATTGGGAGCGTGTGTGAAAGGGAGACTGGGAATTGGGAGTGTGGGAATTGGGAGTGTGGGAATTGGGAGTGTGGGAATGGGAGTGTGGGAATTGGGAGTGTGGGAATGGGAGTGTGGGAATTGGGAGTGTGTGAACGGGAGTGTGGGAATGGGAGTGTGGGAATGGGAGTGTGGGAATGGGAGTGTGGGAATTGGGAGTGTGTGTGAAAGGGAGACTGGGAATTGGGAGTGTGGGAATTGGGAGTGTGGGAATGGGAGTGTGGGAATTGGGAGTGTGGGAATGGGAGTGTGGGAATTGGGAGTGTGTGAACGGGAGTGTGGGAATGGGAGTGTGGGAATTGGGAGTGTGGGAATGGGAGTGTGGGAATGGGAGTGTGGGAATTGGGAGTGTGTGAAAGGGAGAGTGGGAATTGGGAGTGTGGGAATTGGGAGTGTGTGAAAGGGAGAGTGGGAATTGGGAGTGTGGGAATGGGAGTGTGTGAAAGGGAGAGTGGGAATTGGGAGTGTGGGAATTGGGAGTGTGGGAATGGGAGTGTGGGAATTGGGAGTGTGTGAACGGGAGTGTGGGCATGGGAGTGTGGGAATTGGGAGTGTGTGAAAGGGAGAGTGGGAATTGGGAGTGTGGGAATTGGGAGTGTGTGAAAGGGAGAGTGGGAATTGGGAGTGTGGGAATTGGGAGTGTGGGAATGGGAGTGTGGGAATTGGGAGTGTGTGAACGGGAGTGTGGGAATGGGAGTGTGGGAATTGGGAGTGTGTGAAAGGGAGAGTGGGAATTGGGAGTGTGGGAATTGGGAGTGTGGGAATGGGAGTGTGGGAATTGGGAGTGTGTGAACGGGAGTGTGGGAATGGGAGTGTGGGAATTGGGAGTGTGTGAAAGGGAGAGTGGGAATTGGGAGTGTGGGAATTGGGAGTGTGGGAATGGGAGTGTGGGAATTGGGAGTGTGTGAACGGGAGTGTGGGAATGGGAGTGTGGGAATTGGGAGTGTGTGAAAGGGAGAGTGGGAATTGGGAGTGTGGGAATTGGGAGTGTGGGAATGGGAGTGTGGGAATTGGGAGTGTGTGAACGGGAGTGTGGGAATGGGAGTGTGGGAATTGGGAGTGTGGGAATGGGAGTGTGGGAATTGGGAGTGTGTGAACGGGAGTGTGTGAACGGGAGTGTGGGAATGGGAGTGGTGACCCCTCGAGGAGCAGAGACCAGGTCCTAAGGAAGTGCACCAATAAAATGGCAGTGCTGCGCGGTGAGAAACCCAGGAGTTGGAGGAGGGAGAGTTTCTCCGTCTGGTGATGAGGCAGGTTCACCCTGACACCAGCATCTCCTCCACGGCCGAGACCTCCTCTGTGAACGGTATGTTCGAGGGCATCATGTGTGAGTCTTCCCGCTCTGCCCATTACAACAAGCGCCACAACGTCAGCTCCCGGGAGGTCGAAACCTTGCACTTCCTGCTGCCCCAGGGAGCTGGTCAAATCCACGGTGGGTCAGAAGGGACAATGGAGGGGCCGAGTACACCAGCTCCGCAATACACTGGAAAAATACAAACAGATCTATTTTAAGGTCTCGAAATCCCGCTGACGACACCCAGCTCCACCTCACCACCACCTCTCTCGACCCCTCCACTGCCTCTCATTTGTCACACTGCATCCAGGATGTCGGACAAGCAATTCCTCCAACTAGATATTGGGAAGACCGAAGCCATTGTCTTCGGTCCCCACCACAAACTCCGTTCCCTCACCACCGACTCCATCTCTCTCCCCGGCCACTGTCTGAGGCTGAACCAGGCCGTTTGCAACCTTGACGTCCTACTTGACCCTGAGATGAGCTTCTGACCCCATATCCGCTCCATCACCAAGACCGCCGACTTCCACCTCCGTAACATCGCCCGTCTCCGCCCCTGCCTCAGCTCATCTGCTGCTGAAACCCTCATCCGTGCCTTTGTTACCTCCAGACTTGACTATTCCAATGCTCTCATGGCCGGTCTCCCACCTTGTACTTTCTATAAACTTGAGCTCATCCAAAACTCTGCTGCCCCCCCGTATCCTAACTCGCACCAAGTCCAGTTCACCCATCACCCCCCCCTGTGCTCGCTGACCTACATCGGCTCCCGGTCCCCCAACACCTCAAATTTAAAATTCTCATCCTCGTGTTTAAACCCCCCACCCCTCCAGTTGTACGACCTCCCCCACAAACTCGGTGTTCCGCTGACTCTGGTTTTTTTGCAAACCCGGCCCTCCCTTCAGTCAGACCTTCACCGGTCTAGGCCCTAAGCTCTGGAATTCCCGCTCCAACCCTCTCCGCCTCTCTTCAAGAAGTTCCTTAAAGCTTCTTTAAGTGGTGTAGAGGGAGTGAGGGACCTTGGAGTGCATGTCCACAGATCCCTGAAGGTAGCAGGACAGGTAGATAAGGTGGTTAAGAAGGCAAACGGGATACTTGCCTTTATTAGCCGAGGCATAGAATATAAGAGCAGGGAGGTTATGCTCGAACTGTATAAAACATTGGTTGGGCCACAGCTTGAGTACTGTGTACAGTTCTGGTCACCACATTACAGGAAGGATGTGATTGCACCAGAGAGGGTGGGACATTATTTAAAGGGGAGTTGAGCAAAGATGTGAGAAGGAATAATATAAAAGGATACGGGGGAAAGGGATTAGTGTAGGGAGTTCCAGGTGAAGAGCTAGCACCAGCACAGGTGCGATGGGCTGAATGGCCTCCTCCTGTGCTCTGTGAATACTATAAATGATCGAACCACAGCAGGTTACAGCCATTCGGCCCATCACTTAACCAGGCTTGTCAGTGACCAGGTCACTCCAATCTAGTTCTCACAGTCCAAAATCTGTATCAACGAGAGGCCCCGCTTACCACAAACGGCCAGTCACCAGGCAGGAAGGTGGAAAATACATTCTACTGGCTGGGTGACGGGTCGGGCGGGCGGTGAAAGACCCAGAGTTTACGGACAAGCTGAGGTCACATCAGGCCCAGAGAAAAACCCCCTCAGCACCTCTCGAAGGTATTTCACAGCCAATGAATTCCTTGGAAATGCAGTTTTTGTTGGCAATCATGGCAGCCGACTTGTACACAGCAAGATCCCACTAACAGGAAATGAGATAAATGCCCCATTAATCCCTTTTAGCAGTAGCACATGCAGGACTTTTCCTGGGGGGGGTGGGGTGAAGAGATTGTTTGAATGTGAGTTCGCCAAACCAAACAAAACACAGGAATTTCACACTGAATTTCAAATAGAAACATTACTAGCTCTATTTTAATCGAACAATTCACATAAAGCAAAATAAAAACACTGTCGTGTTGGACAAAAATTCTAAAGCACGGAGTCCAAGTGCTGGTTAACTGTCGCTGGTCTCTCAGTAACGTCACTAACTCTTCGCTGGGATATCCCGGTGAACACTGGGAAGCGAATCCCAACTGATGGGATTTCACCGGTCAAACGGGAGAACCGACCAGCCCTGGAAGGACACTCCTCGTTCCTGTGTTTCTATCGAGTGAGCCAAAAGGCATCGTCTTTTGAAAGAAGACGTTGTCTAATGAAAAATCATAGACATTTCGGGGAGTGTCTGGACTCTCTGAGCCTCGGCCCATGCCCCTGCGATATTTGGTTGTGGGTTGAGGGCCGATTATTAACTCGGTAAATCTTATTATAAATCGGTGTGCTGCCTCCCAGCAAGCTCCCCTCACATTCTTCCGACACTCCCATAACATCCCAAACGTTAAAACATCGCGGGGCTCCCAAATCGAGCAGGGGAATCAGCTACTGAGGACAGTATTACCCGAGACTGAACAAAGATAAAACACGGACAATCCTCGTTAGCCTGTTCCTTTAAGAGACGCTGTAACAGCATCGTACAGACACAAGGGCCTTCCTTGCTGCTCCCCAGTTACCAGCGACGGGCTCGGGCACCGATTCCCGACTGTTGTTCCGACGCTGCTACAGGCCGTTAGCAGGTGTTTCACGGCTTAAAAACCACCGGGCGGTAGCGACGTCTCAGAAGCTGCTCACAAGCAGGGCGGAATTCAGCGACCTCACTGCGAAATTGCCGATTACGTCCGGCGTTTAATTTTAATAAAGGAAGCCGAGGTAACGATGTAAAAACTGACCCTTAAAGCTCCCGCTGAGCAGATGTGAGTTATTGTCTGCTCTCCACCTCATCCTGTTCCAGTTCGGCACCACACGTCAACAATTGGTTGCCTCGGTCGCCTCAATGATTCTTTGGGCTCCAATGGTTCCTTTGGATAAATGGTTCATTTTCGGACTGGCAACCAGTAACCAGTGGTGTTCCGCAGGGGTCGGTGCTGGGTCCCCAACTCTTTACAATCTATATTAACGATTTGGAGGAGGGGACCGAGTGCAACATATCAAAATTTGCAGATGATACAAAGATGGGAGGGAAAGTAGAGAGTGAGGAGGACATAAAAAACCTGCAGGGGGATATAGACAGGCTGGGTGAGTGGGCGGAGATTTGGCAGATGCAATACAATATTGGAAAATGTGAGGTTATGCACTTTGGCAGGAAAAATCAGAGAGCAAGTTATTTTCTTAATGGCGAGAGACTGGAAAGTACTGCAGTACAAAGGGATCTGGGGGTCCTAGTGCAAGAAAATCAAAAAGTTGGTATGCAGGTGCAGCAGGTGATCAAGAAAGCCAACGGAATGTTGGCTTTTATCGCTCGGGGGATAGAATATAAAAACAGGGAGGTATTGCTGCAGTTATATAAGGTATTGGTGAGACCGCACCTGGAATACTGCATACAGTTTTGTTCTCCATACCTAAGAAAAGACATACTTGCTCTCGAGGCAGTACAAAGAAGGTTCACTCGGTTAATCCCAGGGATGAGGGGGCGGACATATGAGGAAAGGTTGAGTAGATTGGGACTCTACTCATTGGAGTTCAGAAGAATGAGAGGCGATCTTATTGAAACATATAAGATTGTGAAGGGGCTTGATCGGGTGGATGTGGTAAGGATGTTCCCAAAGATGGGTGAAACTAGAACTAGGGGGCATAATCTTAGAATAAGGGGCTGCTCTTTCAAAACTGAGATGAGGAGAAACTTCTTCACTCAGAGGGTAGTAGGTCTGTGGAATTTGCTGCCCCAGGAAGCTGTGGAAGCTACATCATTAAATAAATTTAAAACAGAAATAGACAGTTTTCTAGAAGTAAAGGGAATTAGGGGTTACGGGGAGCGGGCAGGAAATTGGACATGAAGCTGAGTTCGGATCGTTCAAGGCCCTGTGGGTGGCGGAGAGGGCCCAGGGGCTGTGTGGCCGGGTCCTGCTCCGACTTCTTGTGTTCTTTAGATTTGTGGTTGGGATCAGAGCAGCCATGATCTTATTGAATGGCGGAGCAGGCTCGAGGGGCCGATTGGCCTACTCCTGCTCCTATTTCTTATGTTCTTATGTTCTTATGTTGATACTGTTCAGAGACCCGGGTAGGGGGGAATTTTACCCCCCAAGAAGGGGTGGGTGGGGGGTGATTTTTTTTAGCACGCGCCCACTCCAGGGTTTAAAGTGGGCGGGTTTGACGGCGTGAACACGGCCGAAACCCACAGCTCGCGTCCCCAGTAACTGCCGACAGGCAGGGACTTAGCCGGTCAGCTAAGATCACTGAGGTCGTTCAGTTAGGTATTTCTTAATTGATTCTTAAACAGACACAAATCGAACGTCTTCTTCGCGGGATCCCCAGGCCTTCTGAACCTCGCCAGTGAAACGGAGGCCAAAGATAATTTGGGCTTTTAAACCTGTGATTGGTCCATCTCGATAAAAGATCAAGGATGGCAGCTGGTCTCTTAGTTCTCGCAGGCAAACATTTGATCGAGAGTCCTCGAGCTCGGGCCGGGAGTCCTCGTGTTCAGACCGGGAGTTCTCGTGTTCGGGCCGGGAGTTCTCGTGTTCAGACCGGGAGTTCTCGTGTTCAGACCGGGAGTTCTCGTGTTCAGACCGAGAGTTCTCGTGTTCAGACCGGGAGTCCTCGTGCTCACACCGGGAGTTCTCGTGTTCAGACCGGGAGTCCTCGTGCTCACACCGGGAGTTCTCGTGTTCAGACCGAGAGTTCTCGTGTTCAGACCGGGAGTTCTCGTGTTCAGACCGGGAGTTCTCGTGTTCAGACCGAGAGTTCTCGTGTTCAGACCGGGAGTCCTCGTGCTCACACCGGGAGTTCTCGTGTTCAGACCGGGAGTCCTCGTGCTCACACCGGGAGTTCTCGTGTTCAGACCGAGAGTCCTCGTGTTTGGGCCGGGAGTTCTCATGTTCAGACCGAGAGTCCTCGAGCTCGGGCCGGGAGTCCTCGTGCTCGGGCCGGGAGTCCTCGAGCTCGGGCCGGGAGTTCTCGTGTTCAGACCGGGAGTTCTCGTGTTCGGGCCGGGAGTTCTCGTGTTCGGGCCGGGAGTTCTCGTGTTCAGACCGGGAGTCCTCGTGTTCAGACCGAGAGTCCTCGTGCTCGGGCCGGGAGTTCTCGTGCTCGGGCCGAGAGTTCTCGTGTTCAGACCGAGAGTCCTCGTGCTCGGGCCGGGAGTTCTCGTGCTCGGGCCGGGAGTTCTCGTGTTCGGGCCGGGAGTCCTCGTGTTCAGACCGGGAGTCCTCGTGTTCGGGCCGGGAGTCCTCGTGTTCAGACCGGGAGTCCTCGTGCTCAGGCCGGGAGTCCTCGTGCTCGGGCCGGGAGTCCTCGTGCTCGGGCCGGGAGTCCTCGTGATCAGACCGGGAGTCCTCGTGCTCGGGCCGGGTGTCCTCGTGCTCGGGCCGGGAGTCCTCGTGCTCGGGCCGGGAGTCCTCGTGCTCGGGCCGGGAGTCCTCGTGCACGGGCCGGGAGTCCTCGTGCTCAGACCGAGAGTTCTCGTGTTGAGACTCTGAGGGAAAAATTGGATAAGGGTCCGTTCTGGGCGATGGTAACGCGATCACTAGCACCCCACGCCCGACGGACCCTGGGCGCGCAGGACGCACGTTTTGACCCACGGGAGCACTCACCTGCGATCGGAGTTCCTGTCCGGTCCTTTGCACGTGGGATCAATGCAGTTCAACTTTCCACCACCAGATGGAGCGCCATCTCTTAAAGGGAGGACGTTTCTTAGGACTCTCTTAAAGGGAGCTGGTACCTGGTATTTGCTGAAAATAACAGTCTGCTGTCTGCACGGAGTCTGAACAGACATCAGACATCGTACACGTAAAACACAGATGCAGATCCCATCCCTATCTTTACACACTGATGAGTTATGTTAAAACATTGAATAAAGGTTGCACACCACTAAATCCCACACCCTCCAATCTGCACTCCAGACCTCACCAATCTGCCGATCTGAGTTTGTACCAGGTCTGTGAGAGTGCGAGCACCAAGGTTCTCTGCTGATGCACCAGAGACCTTGATGCAAGAGGTGGACAGAAGGAGGGACATCCTATATCCGCGGGGGGAGGGGAGGGAGCAAGAGACCCTCCAGACATATACCCCTGAGGCAGTGGGAGGCAGCGGGGGAGGAAGTCAATGCCAGGCTCACAGCATCATGGACATGGACGCAGTGCAGGAAGAAGTTCAATGCTTTGACATGAGTGGTCAAGGTGAGTGAGGTCAACTGTCGAGTGACGTCTCCGACCAACTGCCCCACCCACTACACCCCCATCACCCACACACCAATAAACTCTCTCCATCAGTACTCAACTCTTCCAACCAGACGCTTCCTCTCACCCTCACACATTACCACTGTTTCAAGCCGCCCACCCACAACTCACAGGCCACACACACTGGCAGCTATTCAACCATGACAGGCACATCACCCAGACACATGTCCCGCTTTCTTGCAGGAGAAGGTGGCGCATATCAAGAGGCAGCAAGTGGCCGTGGCATTTAGCCCCTCGAGCCTGTTCCACCATTCAATGAGATCATGGTGGACCTGTGACCTAACTCCATATACCCGCCTTCGCCCCATATCCCTTAATACCCTCGGTTCACAGAAATCTATCAATCTCAGATTTAACATTCACAAGTGAGCTAGCATCAACTGCCATCTGTAGAAGAGAGTTCCAAACATCTCCCACCCTTTGTGTGTAGAAGCATTTCCTAATTTCACTCCTGCACGTCCTGGCTCTAAATGTTAGGCCATGTCCCCGTGTCCTAGTATTGGAGTCTCGGAGACCTCCAAAAACAGGTACAAATGTCTCGGCAGCCAAAGGCAATAATCCAGCCACTAACCTGTAAATCCTGCATGGTCCCTTTAAATAGCGGCTGGTGGGGGGTCCTCCAGACACTCTGAGACACGGTCAGATGGTCGGGGTTAAGACTGTGCGTTGAGTTGAGCGTTAAGTCCCAAAATGGTGTCTATCACTTTAAACCAGCGTTGCACACTGATTGAAGCCATTTTCTCCCGACTTTACATGATTCCAGCGTTCGTTATCTGCGCCTGCGCTAACTCCTATACCAAGATGGCGTCCGGTGCACGTCACGCAGGAAATGTGCGTGCGCATCTAAGACGCCATCTTGGATGTGAGAGAGACCGTGTCGCGCCGAAACAATGGGCGCTACACGGCCAAATTTAGCGCCCTGAGATTTCTCGTGCTCAGGCCGTGCGTCCTCGTGTTCAGACCGAGAGTTCTCGTGTTCGGGTCGGGAGTCCTCGTGCTCGGGGGGAGTCCTCGTGTTCGGGCCGAGAGTCCTCGTGTTCAGACCGAGAGTCCTCGTGCTCCGGCCGGGAGTCCTCGTGCTCGGGGGGAGTCCTCGTGTTCGGGAAGGGAGTCCTCGTGTTCAGACCGGGAGTTCTCGTGCTCAGACCGAGGGTTCTCGTGTTCAGACCGAGGGTTCTCGTGTTCAGACCGAGGGTTCTCGTGTTCAGACCGAGGGTTCTCGTGTTCAGACCGGGAGTTCTCGTGTTCAGACCGGGAGTTCTCGTGCTCAGACCGAGGGTTCTCGTGTTCAGACCGGGAGTTCTCGTGTTCAGACCGAGGGTTCTCGTGTTCAGACCGAGGGTTCTCGTGTTCAGACCCAGGGTTCTCGTGCTCAGACCGAGGGTTCTCGTGTTCAGACCGAGGGTTCTCGTGCTCAGACCAAGGGTTCTCGTGTTCAGACCCAGGGTTCTCGTGTTCAGACCGAGGGTTCTCGTGTTCAGACCGAGGGTTCTCGTGTTCAGACCGGGAGTTCTCGTGTTCAGACCGGGAGTTCTCGTGTTCAGACCGAGGGTTCTCGTGTTCAGACCGGGAGTTCTCGTGTTCAGACCGGGAGTTCTCGTGTTCAGACCGAGGGTTCTCGTGTTCAGACCGGGAGTTCTCGTGTTCAGACCAAGAGTTCTCGTGCTCAGACCGGGAGTCCTCGTGCTCAGACCGAGAGTTCTCGTGTTCAGACCGGGAGTTCTCGTGTTCAGACCGGGAGTTCTCGTGTTCAGACCGGGAGTTCTCGTGCTCAGACCGAGGGTTCTCGTGTTCAGACCGGGAGTTCTCGTGCTCAGACCGAGGGTTCTCGTGTTCAGACCGGGAGTTCTCGTGTTCAGACCGAGGGTTCTCGTGCTCAGACCGAGGGTTCTCGTGTTCAGACCGAGGGTTCTCGTGCTCAGACCGGGAGTTCTCGTGTTCAGACCGAGGGTTCTCGTGCTCAGACCGGGAGTTCTCGTGTTCAGACCGAGAGTTCTCGTGCTCAGACCGAGGGTTCTCGTGTTCAGACCGAGAGTTCTCGTGCTCAGACCGGGAGTTCTCGTGTTCAGACCGAGAGTTCTCGTGCTCAGACCGGGAGTTCTCGTGCTCAGACCGGGAGTTCTCGTGTTCAGACCGAGGGTTCTCGTGCTCAGACCGAGAGTTCTCGTGCTCAGACCGGGAGTTCTCGTGCTCAGACCGGGAGTTCTCGTGTTCAGACCGAGAGTTCTCGTGCTCAGACCGGGAGTTCTCGTGTTCAGACCGAGGGTTCTCGTGCTCAGACCGAGGGTTCTCGTGTTCAGACCGAGGGTTCTCGTGTTCAGACCGAGGGTTCTCGTGTTCAGACCGGGAGTTCTCGTGCTCAGACCGGGAGTTCTCGTGTTCAGACCGAGGGTTCTCGTGCTCAGACCGAGAGTTCTCGTGTTCAGACCGGGAGTTCTCGTGTTCAGACCGGGAGTTCTCGCGCTCAGACCGAGGGTTCTCGTGCTCAGACCGAGGGTTCTCGTGTTCAGACCGGGAGTTCTCGTGCTCAGACCGGGAGTTCTCGTGTTCAGACCGAGGGTTCTCGTGCTCAGACCGAGAGTTCTCGTGTTCAGACCGGGAGTTCTCGTGTTCAGACCGAGGGTTCTCGTGTTCAGACCGAGGGTTCTCGTGTTCGGACCGGGAGTTCTCGTGTTCAGACCGAGGGTTCTCGTGCTCAGACCGAGAGTTCTCGTGTTCAGACCGGGAGTTCTCGTGTTCAGACCGAGGGTTCTCGTGTTCAGACCGAGGGTTCTCGTGTTCGGACCGGGAGTTCTCGTGCTCAGACCGAGGGTTCTCGTGTTCAGACCGAGGGTTCTCGTGTTCAGACCGGGAGTTCTCGTGCTCAGACCGGGAGTTCTCGTGTTCAGACCGGGAGTTCTCGTGCTCCGGCCGGGAGTCCTCGTGCTCGGGGGGAGTCCTCGTGTTCGGGAAGGGAGTCCTCGTGTTCAGACCGGGAGTTCTCGTGCTCAGATCGAGAGTTCTCGTGCTCAGACCGAGGGTTCTCGTGTTCAGACCGAGGGTTCTCGTGTTCAGACCCAGGGTTCTCGTGTTCAGACCGGGAGTTCTCGTGTTCAGACCGGGAGTTCTCGTGCTCAGACCGAGGGTTCTCGTGTTCAGACCGAGGGTTCTCGTGTTCAGACCGAGGGTTCTCGTGCTCAGACCGAGGGTTCTCGTGTTCAGACCGAGGGTTCTCGTGCTCAGACCGAGGGTTCTCGTGTTCAGACCCAGGGTTCTCGTGTTCAGACCGAGGGTTCTCGTGTTCAGACCGAGGGTTCTCGTGTTCAGACCGGGAGTTCTCGTGTTCAGACCGGGAGTTCTCGTGTTCAGACCGAGGGTTCTCGTGTTCAGACCGGGAGTTCTCGTGTTCAGACCGGGAGTTCTCGTGTTCAGACCGAGGGTTCTCGTGTTCAGACCGGGAGTTCTCGTGTTCAGACCAAGAGTTCTCGTGCTCAGACCGGGAGTCCTCGTGCTCAGACCGAGAGTTCTCGTGTTCAGACCGGGAGTTCTCGTGTTCAGACCGGGAGTTCTCGTGTTCAGACCGGGAGTTCTCGTGCTCAGACCGAGGGTTCTCGTGTTCAGACCGGGAGTTCTCGTGCTCAGACCGAGGGTTCTCGTGTTCAGACCGGGAGTTCTCGTGTTCAGACCGAGGGTTCTCGTGCTCAGACCGAGGGTTCTCGTGTTCAGACCGAGGGTTCTCGTGCTCAGACCGGGAGTTCTCGTGTTCAGACCGAGGGTTCTCGTGCTCAGACCGGGAGTTCTCGTGTTCAGACCGAGAGTTCTCGTGCTCAGACCGAGGGTTCTCGTGTTCAGACCGAGAGTTCTCGTGCTCAGACCGGGAGTTCTCGTGTTCAGACCGAGAGTTCTCGTGCTCAGACCGGGAGTTCTCGTGCTCAGACCGGGAGTTCTCGTGTTCAGACCGAGGGTTCTCGTGCTCAGACCGAGAGTTCTCGTGCTCAGACCGGGAGTTCTCGTGCTCAGACCGGGAGTTCTCGTGTTCAGACCGAGAGTTCTCGTGCTCAGACCGGGAGTTCTCGTGTTCAGACCGAGGGTTCTCGTGCTCAGACCGAGGGTTCTCGTGTTCAGACCGAGGGTTCTCGTGTTCAGACCGAGGGTTCTCGTGTTCAGACCGGGAGTTCTCGTGCTCAGACCGGGAGTTCTCGTGTTCAGACCGAGGGTTCTCGTGCTCAGACCGAGAGTTCTCGTGTTCAGACCGGGAGTTCTCGTGTTCAGACCGAGGGTTCTCGTGTTCAGACCGAGGGTTCTCGTGTTCGGACCGGGAGTTCTCGTGCTCAGACCGAGGGTTCTCGTGTTCAGACCGAGGGTTCTCGTGTTCAGACCGGGAGTTCTCGTGCTCAGACCGGGAGTTCTCGTGTTCAGACCGGGAGTTCTCGTGCTCCGGCCGGGAGTCCTCGTGCTCGGGGGGAGTCCTCGTGTTCGGGAAGGGAGTCCTCGTGTTCAGACCGGGAGTTCTCGTGCTCAGATCGAGAGTTCTCGTGCTCAGACCGAGGGTTCTCGTGTTCAGACCGAGGGTTCTCGTGTTCAGACCCAGGGTTCTCGTGTTCAGACCGGGAGTTCTCGTGTTCAGACCGGGAGTTCTCGTGCTCAGACCGAGGGTTCTCGTGTTCAGACCGAGGGTTCTCGTGTTCAGACCGAGGGTTCTCGTGTTCAGACCCAGGGTTCTCGTGCTCAGACCGAGGGTTCTCGTGTTCAGACCGAGGGTTCTCGTGCTCAGACCGAGGGTTCTCGTGTTCAGACCCAGGGTTCTCGTGTTCAGACCGAGGGTTCTCGTGTTCAGACCGAGGGTTCTCGTGTTCAGACCGGGAGTTCTCGTGTTCAGACCGGGAGTTCTCGTGTTCAGACCGGGAGTTCTCGTGTTCAGACCGGGAGTTCTCGTGTTCAGACCAAGGGTTCTCGTGTTCAGACCGGGAGTTCTCGTGTTCAGACCAAGAGTTCTCGTGCTCAGACCGGGAGTCCTCGTGCTCAGACCGAGAGTTCTCGTGTTCAGACCGGGAGTTCTCGTGTTCAGACCGGGAGTTCTCGTGTTCAGACCGGGAGTTCTCGTGTTCAGACCGGGAGTTCTCGTGCTCAGACCGAGGGTTCTCGTGTTCAGACCGGGAGTTCTCGTGCTCAGACCGAGGGTTCTCGTGTTCAGACCGGGAGTTCTCGTGTTCAGACCGAGGGTTCTCGTGCTCAGACTGAGGGTTCTCGTGTTCAGACCGAGGGTTCTCGTGCTCAGACCGGGAGTTCTCGTGTTCAGACCGAGGGTTCTCGTGCTCAGACCGGGAGTTCTCGTGTTCAGACCGAGAGTTCTCGTGCTCAGACCGAGGGTTCTCGTGTTCAGACCGAGAGTTCTCGTGCTCAGACCGGGAGTTCTCGTGTTCAGACCGAGGGTTCTCGTGCTCAGACCGAGAGTTCTCGTGCTCAGACCGGGAGTTCTCGTGCTCAGACCGGGAGTTCTCGTGTTCAGACCGAGGGTTCTCGTGCTCAGACCGAGAGTTCTCGTGCTCAGACCGGGAGTTCTCGTGTTCAGACCGAGAGTTCTCGTGCTCAGACCGGGAGTTCTCGTGTTCAGACCGAGGGTTCTCGTGCTCAGACCGAGGGTTCTCGTGTTCAGACCGAGGGTTCTCGTGTTCAGACCGAGGGTTCTCGTGTTCAGACCGGGAGTTCTCGTGCTCAGACCGGGAGTTCTCGTGTTCAGACCGAGGGTTCTCGTGCTCAGACCGAGAGTTCTCGTGTTCAGACCGGGAGTTCTCGTGTTCAGACCGGGAGTTCTCGCGCTCAGACCTGGAGTTCTCGTGCTCAGACCGGGAGTTCTCGTGCTCAGACCGGGAGTTCTCGTGTTCAGACCGAGGGTTCTCGTGTTCAGACCGAGGGTTCTCGTGTTCGGACCGGGAGTTCTCGTGCTCAGACCGAGGGTTCTCGTGTTCAGACCGAGGGTTCTCGTGTTCAGACCGGGAGTTCTCGTGCTCAGACCGGGAGTTCTCGTGTTCAGACCGGGAGTTCTCGTGCTCAGACAGGGAGTTCTCGTGCTCGGACCGAGGGTTCTCGTGTTCAGACCGGGAGTTCTCGTGTTCAGACCGGGAGTTCTCGTGCTCAGACCGAGGGTTCTCGTGTTCAGACCGGGAGTTCTTGTGCTCAGACCGAGGGTTCTCGTGTTCAGACCGAGGGTTCTCATGTTCAGACCGAGGGTTCTCGTGTTCAGACCGAGGGTTATCGTGTTCAGACCGGGAGTTCTCGTGTTCAGACCGAGGGTTCTCGTGTTCAGACCGGGAGTTCTCGTGCTCAGGCCAGTGGTTCTCGTGTTCAGACCGGTGGTTCTCGTGTTCAGACCGGGAGTTCTCGTGCTCAGACCGAGGGTTCTCGTGTTCAGACCGAGGGTTCTCGTGCTCAGACCGGGAGTTCTCGTGTTCAGACCGGGAGTTCTCGTGCTCAGACCGGGAGTTCTCGTGCTCAGGCCGGTGGTTCTCGTGTTCAGACCGGTGGTTCTCGTGTTCAGACCGGGAGTTCTCGTGCTCAGACCGAGGGTTCTCATGTTCAGACCGAGGGTTCTCGTGCTCAGACCGGGAGTGTCGTGTTCAGACTGGGGGTTCTCGTGTTCAGACCGAGGGTTCTCGTGTTCAGACCGGGAGTTCTCGTGTTCAGACCGGGAGTTCTTGTGTTCAGACTGGGAGTTCTCGTGTTCAGACTGGGAGTACTCGTGCTCAGACCGAGAGTCCTCGTGCTCCGGCCGGGAGTCCTCGTGCTCGGGGGGAGTCCTCGTGTTCGGGCCGGGAGTCCTCGTGTTCAGACCGGGAGTTCTCGTGCTCAGACCGAGAGTTCTCGTGCTCAGACCGGGAGTTCTCGTGCTCAGACCGGGAGTTCTCGTGTTCAGACCGAGGGTTCTCGTGTTCAGACCGAGGGTTCTCGTGTTCAGACCGAGGGTTCTCGTGTTCAGACCGAGGGTTCTCGTGTTCAGACCGAGAGTTCTCGTGTTCAGACCGAGGTTTCTCGTGTTCAGACCGGGAGTTCTTGTGTTCAGACCGGGAGTTCTCGTGCTCAGACCGAGGGTTCTCGTGTTCAGACCGGGAGTTCTCGTGTTCAGACCGAGGGTTCTCGTGTTCAGACCCAGGGTTCTCGTGCTCAGACCGAGGGTTCTCGTGTTCAGACCGAGGGTTCTCGTGTTCAGACCCAGGGTTCTCGTGTTCAGACCGAGGGTTCTCGTGTTCAGACCGAGGGTTCTCGTGTTCAGACCGGGAGTTCTCGTGTTCAGACCGGGAGTTCTCGTGTTCAGACCGGGAGTTCTCGTGTTCAGACTGAGGGTTCTCGTGTTCAGACCGGGAGTTCTCGTGTTCAGACCGGGAGTGCTCGTGTTCAGACCGAGGGTTCTCGTGTTCAGACCGGGAGTTCTCGTGTTCAGACCAAGAGTTCTCGTGCTCAGACCGGGAGTCCTCGTGCTCAGACCGAGAGTTCTCGTGTTCAGACCGGGAGTTCTCGTGTTCAGACCGGGAGTTCTCGTGTTCAGACCGGGAGTTCTCGTGCTCAGACCGAGGGTTCTCGTGTTCAGACCGGGAGTTCTCGTGCTCAGACCGAGGGTTCTCGTGTTCAGACCGGGAGTTCTCGTGTTCAGACCGGGAGTTCTCGTGTTCAGACCGGGAGTTCTCGTGTTCAGACCGAGGGTTCTCGTGCTCAGACCGGGAGTTCTCGTGTTCAGACCGAGGGTTCTCGTGCTCAGACCGGGAGTTCTCGTGTTCAGACCGAGAGTTCTCGTGCTCAGACCGAGGGTTCTCGTGCTCAGACCGAGGGTTCTCGTGTTCAGACCGGGAGTTCTCGTGTTCAGACCGAGGGTTCTCGTGTTCAGACCGGGGGTTCTCGTGCTCAGACCGGGGGTTCTCGTGCTCAGACCGAGGGTTCTCGTGCTCAGACCGGGAGTTCTCGTGTTCAGAACGAGGGTTCTCGTGCTCAGACCGAGGGTTCTCGTGCCCAGACCGAGAGTTCTCGTGCTCAGACCGGGAGTTCTCGTGTTCAGACCGAGGGTTCTCGTGCTCAGACCGAGAGTTCTCGTGCTCAGACCGGGAGTTCTCGTGCTCAGACCGAGGGTTCTCGTGTTCAGACCGAGGGTTCTCGTGTTCAGACCGGGAGTTCTCGTGTTCAGACCGGGAGTTCTCGTGTTCAGACCGAGGGTTCTCGTGTTCAGACTGGGAGTTCTCGTGCTCAGACCGAGGGTTCTCGTGTTCAGACCGAGAGTTCTCGTGCTCAGACCGGGAGTTCTCGTGTTCAGACCGGGAGTTCTCGTGTTCAGACCGAGGGTTCTCGTGTTCAGACCGGGTGTTCTCGTGTTCAGACCGGGAGTTCTCGTGTTCAGACCGAGGGTTCTCGTGTTCAGACCGGGAGTTCTCGTGTTCAGACCGGGAGTTCTCGTGTTCAGACCGAGGGTTCTCTTGTTCAGACCGAGGGTTCTCGTGCTCAGACCGAGGGTTCTCGTGCTCAGACCGAGGGTTCTCGTGTTCAGACCGAGGGTTCTCGTGTGCAGACCGGGAGTTCTCGTGTTCAGACCGAGGGTTCTCGTGTTCAGATCGGGTGTTCTCGTGTTCAGACCGGGAGTTCTCGTGTTCAGACCGAGGGTTCTCGTGTTCAGACCGGGAGTTCTCGTGTTCAGACCGAGGGTTCTCGTGTTCAGACCGAGGGTTCTCGTGTTCAGACCGAGGGTTCTCTTGTTCAGACCGAGGGTTCTCGTGCTCAGACCGAGGGTTCTCGTGCTCAGACCGAGGGTTCTCGTGCTCAGACCGAGAGTTCTCGTGCTCAGACCGAGGGTTCTCGTGCTCAGACCGAGGGTTCTCGTGCTCAGACCGAGGGTTCTCGTGCTCAGACCGAGGGTTCTCGTGCTCAGACCGAGGGTTCTCCTGCTCAGACCGAGGGTTCTCGTGCTCAGACCGAGGGTTCTCGTGCTCAGACCGAGGGTTCTCGTGCTCAGACCGAGGGTTCTCGTGCTCAGACCGAGGGTTCTCGTGCTCAGACCGAGAGTTCTCGTGCTCAGACCGAGAGTTCTCGTGTTCACACTGGGAGTTCTCGTGTTGAGACCGGGAGTTATCGTGTTGAGACTCTGAGGGAAAAATTGGATAAGGGTCCGTTCTGGGCGATGGTAACGCGATCACTACCACCCCGCGCCCGACGGACCCTGGGCGCGCAGGACGCACGTTTTGACCCACGGGAGCACTCACCTGCGATCGGAGTTCCTGTCCGGTCCTTTGCACATGGGATCAATGCAGTTCAACTTTCCACCACCAGGGGGAGCGCCATCTCTTAAAGGGAGGATGTTTCTTAGAAATCTCTTAAAGGGAGCTGGTACCTGGTATTTGCTGAAAATAACAGTCTACCGTCTGCACGGAGTCTGAACAGAAATCAGACATCACACACGTAAAACACAGATGCAGATCCCATCCCTATGTTTACACACTGATGAGTTATGTTAAAACATTGAATAAAAGTTGCGCACCACTAAATCCCACACCCTCCAATCTGCACTCCAGACCTCACCAATGTGCCGATCTGAGTTTGTACCAGGCCTGTGAGAGTGCGAGCACCAAGGTTCTCTGCTGATGCACTCGAGGCCTTGGAGCAAGAGGTGGACAGAAGGAGGGACATCCTATATCCGCGGGGGGAGGGGAGGGAGCAAGAGGCCCTCCAGACAAATACCCAAAAGGCAGTGGGAGGCAGCGGGGGACGAAGTCAATGCCAGGCTCACAGCATCATGGACATGGACGCAGTGCAGGAAGAAGTTCAATGCTTTGACATGAGTGGTCAAGGTGAGTGAGGTCAACTGTCGAGTGACGTCTCCGACCAACTGCCCCACCCACTGCACCCCCATCACCCACAGACCAATAAACTCTCTCCATCAGTACTCAACTCTTCCAATCAGATGCTTCCTCTCACCCTCACACATTACCACTGTTTCAAGCCGCCCACCCACAACTCACAGGCCCCACACACTAGCAGCTATTCAACCATGACAGGCACATCACCCAGACACACGTCCTGCTTTCTTGCAGGAGAAGGTGGCGCATATCAAGAGGCAGCAAGTGGCCGTGGCATTCAGCCCCTCGAGCCTGTTCCACCATTCAATGAGATCATGGTGAACCTGTGACCTAACTCCATATACCCGCCTTAGCCCCATATCCCATAATACCCTCGGTTCACAGAAATCTATCAATCTCAGATTTAACTTTCACAAGTGAGCTAGCATCAACTGCCATCTGTAGAAGAGAGTTCCAAACATCTCCCACCCTTTGCGTGGAGAAGCATTTCCTAATTTCACTCCTGCACGTCCTGGCTCTAAATGTTAGACTATGTCCCCGTGTCCTAGTATTGGAGTCTTGGAGACCTCCAAAAACAGGTACAAATGTCTCGGCAGCCAGAAGCAATAATCCAGCCACTAACCTGTAAATCCTGCATGGTCCCTTTAAATAGCGCTGGTGGGGGGTCCTCCAGACACTCTGAGACACGGTCAGATGGTCGGGGTTAAGACTGTGCGTTGAGTTGAGCGTTAAGTCCCAAAATGGTGTCTATCACTTTAAATCAGCGTTGCACACTGATTGAAGCCATTTTCTCCCTACTTTACATGATTCCAGCGTTCGTTATCTGCGCCTGCGCTAACTCCTATACCAAGATGGCGTCCGGTGCACGTCACGCTGGAAACGTGCGTGCGCATCCAAGACATAAGAAACATAAGAACATAAGAAATAGGAGCAGGAGTAGGCCAATCGGCCCCTCGAGCCTGCTCCGCCATTCAATAAGATCATGGCTGATCTGATCCTAACCTCAAATCTAAATTCATGTCCAATTTCCTGCCCGCTCCCCGTAACCCCTAATTCCCTTTACTTCTAGGAAACTGTCTATTTCTGTTTTAAATTTATCTAATGATGTAGCTTCCACAGCTTCCTGGGGCAGCAAATTCCACAGACCTACTACCCTCTGAGTGAAGAAGTTTCTCCTCATCTCAGTTTTGAAAGAGCAGCCCCTTATTCTAAGATTATGCCCCCTAGTTCTAGTTTCACCCATCCTTGGGAACATCCTTACCGCATCCACCCGATCAAGCCCCTTCACAATCTTATATGTTTCAATAAGATCGCCTCTCATTCTTCTGAACTCCAATGAGTAGAGTCCCAATCTACTCAACCTCTCCTCATATGTCCACCCCCTCATCCCCGGGATTAACTGAGTGAACCTTCTTTGTACTGCCTCGAGAGCAAGTATGTCTTTTCTTAAGTATGGAGACCAAAACTGTATGCAGTATTCCAGGAGCGGTCTCACCAATACCTTATATAACTGCAGCAATACCTCCCTGTTTTTATATTCTATCCCCCTAGCAATAAAAGCCAACATTCCGTTGGCCATCTTGATCACCTGCTGCACCTGCATATTAACCTTTTGATTTTCTTGCACTAGGACCCCCAGATCCCTTTGTACTGCAGTACTTTCCAGTCTCTCGCCATTAAGATAATAACTTGCTCTCTGATTTTTCCTGATGGGGCGGTAATTGGCCGGTTTGGATTTGTCCTGCTTTTTGTGGACAGGACATACCTGGGCAATTTTCCACATTGTCGGGTAGATGCCAGTGTTGTACGGGAACAGCTTGACGCTACAGTGATGAGTCTAAAATTGATAAGCCCCAAGGGAGATTTCTTTATTCTGTTCTGCCACGTGGAAAGACTGGTTATTCCAACTGGCTTCTGCTTGTGCACTCTGAGAATCATTTTGACCCATTTCTGGTGTTTTGCGATGGGTCCGAAGTGCAGAAATCCCTGCCTGGTTTAAGATGACCTGACATAGCCTGAGGTAGTCTCACCACCTAACACTTTGCAGGGAATGAAACTTGATCCAAGTGTGAAAAATGGATGCGAGAGAAGATGATTCAAAGTCTGTCGGCCATCTTCAAAGCAATGTTTGGTGAAGAGAGACCTGCAGGTTGTCAAAAGGGTCAGGGTGGGACCAGAATCTTCCTGCTACCAAGCTCAAAATAATTAATTCTTTTAAAGATTCATAACTCTGCCTTATCTAATGGATGTAAACACCTGTAGATTTCTTCAAAGAAATAGTTCAGTGGGCGAAGGATTCGAATGTAAAACCCCAGTGTGGTGATGGTGAGAGCCGCCCAGTCGGAGGTGTCACCCCTCACCTGGGATTGTTCTATCTAGTCAGGTTAATGGCGGAGCTCCCATGGCAGTATTTAAAGGTCCAAAATACCTCCCTCCACCAAAAAAAAAGATAATAACTCCTTCAGCTCCACTGGCATCTGTGGGATCTTGCTGTGTGGAAATGGCTGGCACATTTACTGACATAACAACCATCATTTGCCATGAATGGAGGTGTGTGTTTCCCTCGTGCGCCTCCAGGAATTGGGTTGTGTTTGCAATTTGTCGAACTCTGAGGGGAGGGACACCCCCTCCCCGGATTGATTGATTTCTCAGTGGGGCCTGTCTATAATTTCTAAATCCTCCATTGCTGCAAACTCTTCTATAAATTCTTCTTGCATCACACTGATAGGTCTCGGGTCTCCCTGCAGCTTCAGTTATGACGAGCTCGTGTCCCACTGCACTTTCAGTCTAACTTCTTTGTTTTCATGAGGAGAGGTTGAGTAGATTGGGACTCTTCTCATTGGAGTTCAGAAGAATGAGAGGCGATCTTATTGAAACATATAAGATTGTGAAGGGGCTTGATCGGGTGGATGCGGTAAGGATGTTCCCAAGGATGGGTGAAACTAGAACTAGGGGGCATAATCTTAGAATAAGGGGCTGCTCTTTCAAAACTGAGATGAGGAGAAACTTCTTCACTCAGAGGGTAGTAGGTCTGTGGAATTTGCTGCCCCAGGAAGCTGTGGAAGCTCCATCATTAAATAAATTTAAAACAGAAATAGACAGTTTCCTAGAAGTAAAGAGAATTAGGGGTTACGGGGAGCGGGCAGGAAATTGGACATGAATTTAGATTTGAGGTTAGGGTCAGATCAGCCATGATCTTATTGAATGGCGGAGCAGGCTCGAGGGGCCGATTGGCCTACTCCTGCTCCTATTTCTTATGTTCTTATGTTCATTTGGCTGATACTCGGGGCTGTCCTTTGGGACTTGTCACTTGGCTTGTGCTTAGTTTGCAAAGCAGGTCGTTATATTCAGAGTTCAGCATCGCACAAACGGTCCATGTTAGGAGCCACCATTCGAAGGGGGGCGCAAGGTGTGATTGTCACCGCACAAAATGTAAATAATGTGCCCTCTTCCTGAAGCTTACTGACAGCAGTCGTGAAGATTAGCGTTCAGGGCTTATGTTGAGAGGTGGGACGGAGCTAATTAATAAGGGCTCCTGTAAACTGGTTTCACTCCTGGTTCATGAACCTTTATCGCTGTAAACGTTAATGCAGACGTGGAGAATCAAACCACCAAACCTACTGCCCCTGGTTGTTTCTGAAAGTTTTACTGTAAAATATACTCCGAGGATCACTCTCGCTCGCATTCACCACAACGTACGATTGGTGTAAGGAAGCTAACTCATTTTAAGCAGCCTCCTTTCAATGACAGCAAACCTGAAGGACACACGGACAACGGACAGCTTAGTCAATTACTCATCTCCAACAAAGCTTAGAGCTTACTTTCCTCATCTGCTAATCTCAGTCAGTGACGTAAGGAAAGACCTTTTCACCGATAAAGTCACAAATGCTCAGACAGAGTCCTCAATAAGACAGCAAAAGAAAGAAAGACCTTGCATTTATATATCGCCTTTCACAACCTCAGGACGTCCCAAAGCACTTTACAGCCAATAAAGTGTAGTCACTGTTGTAATGTAGGAAACGCAGCAACCAATTTGCGCACAGCAAGATCCCACAAACAGCAATGTGATAATGATCCAAATCATCTGTTTTACTGCTGTTGGTTGAGGGATAAATAATGGCCCCAGGACACCGGGGAGAACTCCCCCCTGCTCTTCTTCGAAATAGTGGCCGTGGGATCTTTTACATCCACCTAAGAGGGCAGACGGGGCCTCGGTTTAACGTCTCATCTGAAAGACGGCACCTCCGACAGTGCGGCGTTCCCTCAGTACTGACCCTCCGACAGTGCGGCGTTCCCTCTGGACTGACCCTCCGACAGTGCAGCGCTCCCTCAGTACTGACCCTCCGACAGTGCGGCACTCCCTCAGTACTGACCCTCCGACAGTGCGGCGCTCCCTCAGTACTGACCCTCTGACAGTGCGGTGCTCCGTCAGTACTGACCCTCCGACTGTGCGGCGCTCCCTCAGTACTGACCCTCCGACAGTGTGGCGCTCCCTCAGTACTGACCCTCCGACAGTGCGGCGCTCCCTCAGTACTGACCCTCCGACAGTGAAGCGCTCCCTCAGTACTGACCCTCCGACAGTGCGGCGCTCCCTCAGTACTGACCCTCCGACAGTGCAGCGCTCCCTCAGTACTGACCCTCCGACAGTGCAGCGCTCCCTCTGAACTGACCCTCCGACAGTGCGGCGCTCCCTCAGTACTGACCCTCCGACAGTGCGACGCTCCCTCAGTACTGACCCTCCGACAGTGCGGCACTCCCTCAGTACTGACCCTCCGACAGTGCAGCGCTCCCTCGGTACTGACCCTCTGACAGTGCGGTGCTCCCTCAGTACTGACCCTCCGACAGTGCAGCGCTCCCTCGGTACTGACCCTCCGACAGTGCAGCACTCCCTCAATACTGACCCTCCGACAGTGCAGCGCTCCCTTAGTACTGACCCTCCGACAGTGCGGCACTCCCTCAGTACTGACCCTCCGACAGTGCAGCACTCCCTCAGTACTGACCCTCCGACAGTGCGGCGCTCCCTCAGTACTGACCCTCCGACAGTGCAGCACTCCCTCAGTACTGACCCTCCGACAGTGCGGCGCTCCCTCTGGACTGACCCTCCGACAGTGCGGCGCTCCCTCAGTACTGACCCTCCAACAGTGCGGCGCTCCCTCAGTACTGACCCTCCAACAGTGCGGCGCTCCCTCAGTACTGACCCTCCGACAGTGCGGCGCTCCCTCAGTACTGACCCTCCGACAGTGCAGCACTCCCTCAGTACTGACCCTCCGACAGTGCGGCGCTCCCTCTGGACTGACCCTCCGACAGTGCGGCGCTCCCTCAGTACTGACCCTCCAACAGTGCGGCGCTCCCTCAGTACTGACCCTCCGACAGTGCGGCGCTCCCTCAGTACTGACCCTCCGACAGTGCAGCGCTCCCTCAGTACTGACCCTCCGACAGTGCGGCGCTCCCTCTGGACTGACCCTCCGACAGTGCGGCGCTCCCTCAGTACTGACCCTCCGACAGTGCGGCGCTCCCTCAGTACTGACCCTCCGACAGTGCGGCGCTCCCTCAGTACTGACCCTCCGACAGTGCGGCGCTCCCTCAGTACTGACCCTCCAACAGTGCGGCGCTCCCTCAGTACTGACCCTCCGACAGTGCGGCGCTCCCTCAGTACTGACCCTCCGACAGTGCGGCGCTCCCTCAGTACTGACCCTCCGACAGTGCAGCGCTCCCTCAGTACTGACCCTCCGACAGTGCAGCGCTCCCTCTGAACTGACCCTCCGACAGTGCGGCGCTCCCTCAGTACTGACCCTCCGACAGTGCGGCGCTCCCTCTGGACTGACCCTCCGACAGTGCGGCGCTCCCTCAGTACTGACCCTCCGACAGTGCGGCGCTCCCTCAGTACTGACCCTCCGACAGTGCGGCGCTCCCTCAGTACTGACCCTCCGACAGTGCGGCGCTCCCTCAGTACTGACCCTCCAACAGTGCGGCGCTCCCTCAGTACTGACCCTCCGACAGTGCGGCGCTCCCTCAGTACTGACCCTCCGACAGTGCGGCGCTCCCTCAGTACTGACCCTCCGACAGTGCAGCGCTCCCTCAGTACTGACCCTCCGACAGTGCAGCGCTCCCTCTGAACTGACCCTCCGACAGTGCGGCGCTCCCTCAGTACTGACCCTCCGACAGTGCGACGCTCCCTCAGTACTGACCCTCCGACAGTGCGACGCTCCCTCAGTACTGACCCTCCGACAGTGCAGCGCTCCCTCAGTACTGACCCTCCGACAGTGCAGCGCTCCCTCTGAACTGACCCTCCGACAGTGCGGCGCTCCCTCAGTACTGACCCTCCGACAGTGCGACGCTCCCTCAGTACTGACCCTCCGACAGTGCGGCGCTCCCTCAGTACTGACCCTCCGACAGTGCAGCGCTCCCTCAGTACTGACCCTCCGACAGTGCAGCGCTCCCTCTGAACTGACCCTCCGACAGTGCGGCGCTCCCTCAGTACTGACCCTCCGACAGTGCGACGCTCCCTCAGTACTGACCCTCCGACAGTGCGGCACTCCCTCAGTACTGACCCTCCGACAGTGCGGCGCTCCCTCAGTACTGACCCTCCGACAGTGCGGCGCTCCCTCAGTACTGACCCTCCGACAGTGCGGCGCTCCCTCAGTACTGACCCTCCGACAGTGCAGCGCTCCCTCGGTACTGACCCTCTGACAGTGCGGTGCTCCCTCAGTACTGACCCTCCGACAGTGCAGCGCTCCCTCGGTACTGACCCTCCGACAGTGCAGCACTCCCTCAATACTGACCCTCCGACAGTGCAGCGCTCCCTTAGTACTGACCCTCCGACAGTGCGGCACTCCCTCAGTACTGACCCTCCGACAGTGCAGCACTCCCTCAGTACTGACCCTCCGACAGTGCGGCGCTCCCTCAGTACTGACCCTCCGACAGTGCAGCACTCCCTCAGTACTGACCCTCCGACAGTGCGGCGCTCCCTCTGGACTGACCCTCCGACAGTGCGGCGCTCCCTCAGTACTGACCCTCCAACAGTGCGGCGCTCCCTCAGTACTGACCCTCCAACAGTGCGGCGCTCCCTCAGTACTGACCCTCCGACAGTGCGGCGCTCCCTCAGTACTGACCCTCCGACAGTGCAGCGCTCCCTCAGTACTGACCCTCCAACAGTGCGGCGCTCCCTCAGTACTGACCCTCCAACAGTGCGGCGCTCCCTCAGTACTGACCCTCCGACAGTGCGGCGCTCCCTCAGTACTGACCCTCCGACAGTGCAGCGCTCCCTCAGTACTGACCCTCCGACAGTGCGGCGCTCCCTCTGGACTGACCCTCCGACAGTGCGGCGCTCCCTCAGTACTGACCCTCCGACAGTGCGGCGCTCCCTCAGTACTGACCCTCCGACAGTGCGGCGCTCCCTCAGTACTGACCCTCCGACAGTGCGGCGCTCCCTCAGTACTGACCCTCCGACAGTGCAGCGCTCCCTCAGTACTGACCCTCCGACAGTGCGGCGCTCCCTCAGTACTGACCCTCCGACAGTGCGGCGCTCCCTCTGGACTGCACTGGGAGTGTCGGCCTGGATTACGTGCTCAAGTCTCGGGAGTGGGGCTCGAACCCACGACCTTCCGACTTTGTCCCCAATTTACTGTTTCTCTTTCAAACACAGCTTGGAAATAATATTATTGGTTTAACGTAAATGTGGGAAAAGGATTTAAGCAGGACGATTAATTCAAATTTGGGATTGAGTGAGTGTGCTGGCAGCTGACGACTCCCGCAGTCAATGATTCGAATCCAATTACCCATCGCTCATTGGTATTTACCTGGTGCAGATCTCCCACCAAACACTGAGTTTTTCCCAAAGGAATCATCGCCCTCCAGCCCCTTTACTGCAAGTGGCACAAGAATGTGAGTTCGAACACTGCACTTCACTGTATTTTGCTGCACTTCACTGTATTTCACTGCACTTCACTGTATTTCGCTGCACTTCACTGTATTTCACTGCTCTTCACTATACTTCACTGCTCTTCACTGTATTTCACTGCTCTTCACTGTACTTCACTGTATTTCACTGCTCTTCACTGCTCTTCACTGTACTTCACTGCTCTTCACTGTATTTCACTGCTCTTCACTGTACTTCACTGTATTTCACTGTACTTCACTGCGCTTCACTGTACTTCACTGCTCTTCACTGTATTTCACTGTATTTCACTGCTCTTCACTGTACTTCGCTGTATTTCACTGCTCTTCTCTGCTCTTCACTGTATTTCACTGCTCTTCACTGTACTTCACTGTATTTCACTGTACTTCACTGCTCTTCACTGTACTTCACTGCTCTTCACTGTACTTCACTGCTCTTCACTGTACTTCACTGTATTTCACTGCTCTTCACTGCTCTTCACTGTACTTCACTGTACTTCACTGCTCTTCACTGTATTTCACTGTACTTCACTGTATTTCACTGCTCTTCACTGCTCTTCATTGCTCTTCACTGTACTTCACTGTACTTCACTGCTCTTCACTGTATTTCACTGAATTTCACTGTACTTCACTGTACTTCACTGCTCTTCACTGTACTTCACTGTACTTCACTGCTCTTCACTGTACTTCACTGTACTTCACTGTATTTCACTGCTCTTCACTGTACTTCACTGCTCTTCACTGTACTTCACTGTACTTCACTGCTCTTCACTGCTCTTCAATGTAATTGACTGTACTTCACTGTACTTCACTGCTCTTCACTGTACTTCACTGCTCTTCACTGCTCTTCAATGTAATTCACTGCTCTTCACTGTATTTCACTGTATTTCAAGTAACGAGGGGACCACTGACATTGATGAAAGGGTCTTTGACGAACTCCTACATTGATCTGGACTAGGGACGGATCTGAAAGAGCAGCTTCATGTTTGTCACGTTGAGATCACGTGTGATGCTTTATTGAGGGTGATTTTCACCGTTGCTGTTTGGCCGGTGAATTGGTGAAGGGGGGTCGCCAGATTAAATTACCCCCATTGTGTCACGGACTGGGAAATAAAGAGGTTTCCCATGGGGGTACGGTAGCATAGTGGTTATGTTACTGGACGAGTAATCCGGAGTCAGGAGTTCAAATCCCGCCACAGCAGCTGGGGAATTTATATTCAATTAATTTAAATAAAATCTTGAATTAAAAAAACTAGTAATGGTGGCCATGAAACTACTGGATTGTCGTAAAAACCCATCTGGTTCACTAATGTCCTTTAGGGAAGGAAACCTGCCGTCCTTACCCGGTCTGGCCTGTATGTGACTCCAGACCCACAGCAATGTGGTTGATTCTTAATCGCCCTCTGAAATGGCCGAGCACCGGACACGACAATGGCAAACCAAACCCAGTCGACCCTGCAAAGTCCTCCTCACTAACATCTGGGGACTTGTGCCAAAATTGGGAGAGCAGTCCCACAGACTAGTCAAGCAACAGCCTGACATAGCCATACTTACAGAATCATATCTTTCAGCCAACGTCCCAGACTCTTCCATCACCATCCCTGGGTATGTCCTGTCCCACCGGCAGGACAGACCGACCAGAGGTGGCGGTACAGTGATATACAGTCAGGAGGGAGTGGCCCTGGGAGTCCTCAACATTGACTCTGGACCCCATGAAATCTCATGGCATCAGGTCAAACATGGGCAAGGAAACCTCCTGCTGATTACCACCTACTGCCCTCCCTCAGCTGATGAATCAGTCCTCCTCCATGTTGAACACCACTTGGAGGAAGCACTGAGGGTAGCAAGGGCACAGAATGTACTCTGGGTGGGGGACTTCAATGTCCATCACGAAGAGTGGCTCGGTAGCACCACTACTGACCGAGCTGGCCGAGTCCTGAAGGACATAGCTGCCAGACTGGGCCTGCGGCAGGTGGTGAGCGAACCAACATGAGGGAAAAACTTACTTGACCTCGTCCTCACCAATCTACCTGTCGCAAATGCATCTGTCCATGACAGTATTGGTCGGAGTGACCACCACACAGTCCTCGTGGAGACGAAGTCCCGTCTTCGCACTGAGGACACCATCCAACGTGTTGTGTGGCACTACCACCGTGCTAAATGGGATAGATTCAGAACAGATCTAGCAGCTCAAAACTGGGCATCCATGAGGCGCTGTGGGCCATCAGCAGCAGCAGAATTGTATTCCAGCACAATCTGTAACCTCATGGCCCGGCATATTCCTCACTCTACCATTACCAACAAGCCAGGGGATCAACCCTGGTTCAATGAGGAGTGTAGAAGAGCATGCCAGGAGCAGCACCAGGCGTACCTAAAAATGAGGTGCCAACCTGGTGAAGCTACAACTCAGGACTACATGCATGCTAAACAGCGGAAGCAACATGCTATAGACAGAGCTAAGCGATTCCAAAACCAACGGATCAGATCAAAGCTCTGCAGTCCTGCCACATCCAGTCGTGAATGGTGGTGGACAATTAAACAACTAACGGGAGGAGGAGGCTCTGCAAACATCCCCATCCTCAATGATGGCAGAGTCCAGCACGTGAGTGCAAAAGACAAGGCTGAAGCGTTTGCAACCATCTTCAGCCAGAAGTGCCGAGTGGATGATCCATCTCGGCCTCCTCCCGATATCTCCAGTCTTCAGCCAATTCGATTCACTCCACGTGATATCAAGAAACGGCTGAGTGCACTGGATACAGCAAAGGCTATGGGCCCCATCAACATCCCGGCTGTAGTGCTGAAGACTTGTACTCCAGAACTAGCTGCGCCTCTAGCCAAGCTGTTCCAGTACAGCTACAACACTGGCATCTATCCAACGATGTGGAAAATTGCCAAGGTATGTCCTGTCCACAAAAAGCAGGACAAATCCAATCCGGCCAATTACCGCCCCATCAGTCTACTCTCAATCATCAGCAAAGTGATGGAAGGTGTCGTCGACAGTGCTATCAAGCGGCACTTACTCACCAATAACCTGCTCACCGATGCTCAGTTTGGGTTCCGCCAGGACCACTCGGCTCCAGACCTCATTACAGCCTTGGTCCAAAAATGGACAAAAGACATGAATTCCAGAGGTGAGGTGAGAGTGACTGCCCTTGACATCAAGGCAGCATTTGACCGAGTGTGGCACCAAGGAGCCCTAGTAAAATTGAAGTCAATGGGAATCAGGGGGAAAACTCTCCAGTGGCTGGAGTCATACCTAGCACAAAGGAAGATGGTAGTGGTTGTTGGAGGCCAATCATCTCAGCCCCAGGGCATTGCTGCAGGAGTTCCTCAGGGCAGTGTCCGAGGCCCAACCATCTTCAGCTGCTTCATCAATGACCTTCCCTCCATCATAAGGTCAGAAATGGGGATGTTCACTGATGATTGCACAGTGTTAAGTTTCATTCACAACCCCTCAGATAATGAAGCAGTCCGAGCCCGCATGCAGCAAGACCTGGACAACATCCAGGCTTGGGCTGATGAGTGGCAAGTAACATTTGCGCCAGACGAGTGCCAAGTAATGACCATCTCCAACAAGAGAGAGTATAACCACCTCCCCTTGACATTCAACGGCATTACCATCGCCGAATTCTCCACCATCAACATCCTGGGGGTCACCATTGACCAGAAACTTAACTGGACCAGCCACATAAATATTGTGGCTACAAGAGCAGGTCAGAGGCTGGGTATTCTGTGTCGAGTGACTCACCTCCTGACTCCCCAAAGCCTTTCCACCATCTACAAGGCACAAGTCAGGAGTGTGATGGAATACTCTCCACTTGCCTGGATGAGTGCAGCTCCAACAACACTCAAGAAGCTCGACACCATCCAGGACAAAGCAGCCCGCTTGATTGGCACCCCATCCACCACCCTAAACATTCACTCCCTTCACCACCGGCGCACTGTGGCTGCAGTGTGTACCATCCACAGGATGCACTGCAGCAACTCGCCAAGGCTTCTTCGACAGCACCTCCCAAACCCGCGACCTCTACCATCTAGAAGGACAAGGGCAGCAGGCACATGGGAACAGCACCACCTGCACGTTCCCCTCCAAGTCACACACCATCCCGACTTGGAAATATATCGGCCGTTCCTTCATCGTCGCTGGGTCAAAATCCTGGAACTCCCTTCCTAACAGCACTGTGGGAGAACCTTCACCACACGGACTGCAGCGGTTCAAGAAGACGGCTCACCACCACCTTCTCAAGGGGCGATTAGGGATGGTCAATAAATGCCGGCCTCGCCAGCGACGCCCACATCCCGTGAACGAATAAAAAAAAGTTTCCTGAACATATCCCCATGGCAACCACGCCCTTTAAAGTTGTGAAAAATGCTGAATTTCCACTTCGTTCACAAATTTAATTCAGCCACGAGATTCGCCCTCACTCAAAAAACATTGGAGTGACAGAGGGCCAATCGAATCTCTTAATGAAAGTACCACTTTCAAAATGGAGACTGGGGATAATGGAGGAAGCTGAAGTGACAGATTCAGATTCAACGGCAGAGAAACACGAGGAGTTGTTGTGTATATGTGGAACTACCGACCCCCCCAAAGACCCCCCCAATGCCTGATTCCCCACCCCCCCAGGCCTGTTTCCCCCTGCCCTCAGCCTCTTCGCCCCCCAAGGCCTGTTTCCCCCTGCCCCAGGCCTGTTTCCCCCCCCCCCCCAAGGCCTTTATCCCCCCTGCCCCAGGCCTGTTCCCCCCCACAAGGCCTGTTTCCCCCTGCCCCAGGCCTGTTCCCCCCCTCCAAGGCCTGTTTTCCCCCCCCCCAAGACCTTTATCCCCCCTGCCCCAGGCCTGTTCCCCCCCTCCAAGGCCTGTTTCCCCTTGCCCCAGGCCTGTTCCCCCCCCCACAAGGCCTTTATCCCCCCTGCCCCAGGCCTGTTCCCCCCCTCCAAGGCCTGTTTCCCCCTGCCCCAGGCCTGTTTCCCCCCCTCCAAGGCCTGTTCACCCCCACAAGGCCTGTTTCCTCCCGCCCCAGACCTGTTCACCCTCCCCAAGGCCTTCCCCCCCCCCCAAGGCCTGTTCACCGCCCCCCCCCCCCAGGCCAGTTGCCTCCCCCCCCAACACAAGGCCTGCCTTCTGCATAAAAGTGATCTCAGGCCTGGAAATACAACTCAGGGACAGGCATGGAGTTCCCTCCACGGAAGACGTACCTCAACCAAGAGGGAGTGGACAGAAAGCCTGGGCCTTGTGTCTCTGTGCTAACCACTGAGTCCAGGATCCCACCGCCCTCAGGGACCTGTTTCAAAATAGGGGAAAAACACCCAGGAAACAGGAAGCTACGAAGCATAAGGGTCCAACGGAATGTTGGCTTTTATTGCTCGGGGGACAGAATATAAAAACAGGGAGGTATTGCTGCAGTTATATAAGGTATTGGTGAGACCGCACCTGGAATACTGCATACAGTTTTGGTCTCCATACTTAAGAAAAGACATACTTGCTCTCGAGGCAGTACAAAGAAGGTTCACTCGGTTAATCCCGGGGATGAGGGGGCGGACATATGAGGAAAGGTTGAGTAGATTGGGACTCTACTCATTGGAGTTCAGAAGAATGAGAGGCGATCTTATTGAAACATATAAGATTGTGAAGGGTCTTGATCGGGTGGATGCAGTAAGGATGTTCCCAAGGATGGGTGAAACTAGAACTAGGGGGCATAATCTTAGAATAAGGGGCTGCTCTTTCAAAACTGAGATGAGGAGAAACTTCTTCACTCAGAGGGTGGTAGGTCTGTGGAATTTGCTGCCCCAGGAAGCTGTGGAAGCTACATCATTAAATAAATTTAAAACAGAAATAGACGGTTTCCTAGAAGTAAAGGGAATTAGGGGTTACGGGGAGCGGGCAGGAAATTGGACATGAATTTAGATTTGAGGTTAGGATCAGATCAGCCATGATCTTATCGAATGGCGGAGCAGGCTCGAGGGGCCGATTGGCCCACTCCTGCTCCTATTCCTTATGTTCTTATGTTCTTATCTCCCCCAGCACGGCATCTAATTGTGTTCTGAATGGCTGCCAACACTCTCACTTCCGGGTCGGGAGATTATTCCAGACTGAGATCACTGTCAGCTCCTTCCGTTGTACCAGGCACTAAACATAATCTTAGCACTGGACCAGCATCTTAGCCTCGGTGTGAAGGTGAGAGGCGCTCGGAACCAAACACATGCCCCTTACCACCCATTCAATCATCAGGGAGCAGAGTGCCGAGTCCCAGCGTTCACTGTGGGCCGAATTTAATATTAATGAGAGCATCTTTCAGACAGCTTTTGTTTTCAGATTTATTCCATGCTAATTTATGCAGTGAAACCAACACTAACAAGAGACGAATGGGGACTGACACAGAATCTTCAATTCTCCCGAACACAGCGCTCCGATAATTGAGGATGTGAGAGTGTCTGCAAACTTGTTCCAATTCATGTGTTTCTTGGAGCCAGGCAGCTGTACACAACTTCCTGATAATCAGCTCCTGCCACATGGCCTGGGGCAGAGCTCCAATTACCACAGAATCATAGAAGGGTTACAGCACGGAAGGAGGCCATTCGGCCCATCGAGTCCGCGCCAGCTCTCTGCAAGAGCATTCCAGCTAGTCCCACTCCCCCGCCCTATCCCCGTAGACCTGTAAATTTTTACCCGTCAAGTATTTATCCAGTTCCCCTTTTGAAGGCCATGATTGAATCTCCCTCCACCACCCCCTCGGGCAGTGCATTCCAGATCCTAACCACTCGCTGTGTAAAAAAGTTTTTTCTCATGTCACCTTTGGTTCTTTTGCCAATCACCTTAAATCTATGTCCTCTGGTTCTTGACCCTTCCGCCAATGGGAACAGTTTCTCTCTATCTACTCTGACTAGACCCTTCATGATTTTGAATACCTCTATCAAATCTCCTCTCAACCGTCTCTGTTCCAAGGAGAACAACCCCAGCTTCTCCAGTCTATCCACGTAACTAAAGTCCCTCATCCCTGGAATCATTCTTGTAAATCTCTTCTGCACCCTCTCTAAGGCCTTCACATCTTTCCTAAAGTGCGGTGCCCAGAACTGGACACAATACTCCAGTTGTGCTCGAACCAGTGTTTTATAAAGGTTCATCATGACTTCCTTGCTTTTGTACTCTATGCTCTATTTATAAAGGCCAGGATCCCGTATGCTTTTTTAACCACTTTCTCAACCTGCCCTGCCACCTTCAACGATTTGTGCACATATACCCCCAGATCTCTCAGTTCCTGCGACCCCTTTTAGAATTGCACTCTTTATAAAAGTAATTTATTTCCAGTGTGTTAAAATAAAATCTAATGTTCTGGACTGGGGAGTCCAGAACCAGGGGTCACAGTCTCAGGATACGGGGTATGCCATTTAGAACAGAGATGAGGAGAAATTTCTTCACTCAGAGGGTGATGAACCTGTGGAATTCTCTACCACAGAAGGCAGTGGAGGCCAAGTCATTAGATGTATTCAAGAAGGGGATAGATATATTTCTTAATGCTAAAGGGATCAAGGGATATGAGGAAAAAGCGGGAACAGGGTACTGAGTTAGACGATCAGCCATGATCATTTTGAATGGGGGAGCAGGCCCGAAGGGCCGAATGGCCTACTCTTGCTCCTATTTTCTGTGTTAACTTGTTGCGTTGATGGATAAGGAGGCCCTGAGAAGCCTACTTTTTCCCATGATGCTGTGCAAATATACTTGCATTTATTTTTAACAAATCCAAAAGTCAAAGTACTGTGTACAGTTCTGGTCACCCGATTATAGAAAGGATATTATTAAACTAGAAAGAGTGCAGAAAAGATTTACTAGAATGCTACCGGGACTTGATGGTTTGATTTATAGGGAGAGGTTGGATCGACTGAGACTTTTTTCCCTGGAGAGTAGGAGGTTTAGGGGTGATCTTATAGAAGTCTATAAAATAATGAGGGGCATAGATAAGGTAGATAGTCAAAATCTTTTCCCAAAGGTAGGGGAGTCTATAACGAGGGGGCATAGATTTAAGGTGAGAGGGGAGAGATACAAAAGGGTCCAGAGGGGCAATTTTTTCACTCAAAGGGTGGTGAGTGTCTGGAACGAGCTGCCAGAGGCAGTAGTAGAGGCGGGTACAATTTTGTCTTTTAAAAAGCATTTGGACAGTTACATGGGTAAGATGGGTATAGAGGGATATGGGCCAAGTGCAGGCAATTGGGACTAGCTTAGTGGTATAAACTGGGCGACATGGACATGTTGGGCCGAAGGGCCTGTTTCCATGTTGTAAACTTCTATGATTCTATGATTCTGTCACGCTCCCCGTAACCCCTAATTCCCTTTACTTCTAGGAAACTGTCTATTTCTGTTTTAAATTTATTTAATGATGTAGCTTCCACAGCTTCCTGGGGCAGCAAATTCCACAGACCTACCACCCTCTGAGTGAAGAAGTTTCTCCTCATCTCAGTTTTGAAAGAGCAGCCCCTTATTCTAAGATCATGCCCCCTCGTTCTAGTTTCACCCATCTTTGGGAACATCCTTACTGCATCCACCCGATCAAGCCCCTTCACAATCTTATATGTTTCAATAAGATCGCCTCTCATTCTTCTGAACTCCAATGAGTAGAGTCCCAATCTACTCAACCTCTCCTCATATGTCCACCCCCTCATCCTCGGGATTAACCGAGTGAACCTTCTTTGTACTGCCTCGAGAGCAAGTATGTCTTTTCTTAAGTATGGAGACCAAAACTGTATGCAGTATTCCAGGTGCGGTCTCACCAATACCTTATATAACTGCAGCAATACCTCCCTGTTTTTATATTCTATCCCCCTAGCAATAAAAGCCAACATTCCGTTGACCTTCTTGATCACCTGCTGCACCTGCATACTAACCTTTTGATTTTCTTGCACTCGGACCCCCAGATCCCTTTGTACTGCAGTACTTTCCAGTTTCTCGCCATTAATATAATAACTTGCTCTCTGATTTTTCCTGCCACTGAGAGCTGACATTCCCGTAACGAGCACTGGGAGAGGAATGGGAAGACCAGACTCTGCACTATATCCGGGCTATTGCTGGGGCATCATTGCTCCAGTCAAATGAATTTAATACTGACTGGTTTGGTCCAATGTTCAGACAATATTACATTCGATTGGCTCACAGAATTACCAGCATCTCTCACTGAAGCTTCCAAAATTATGAAGGGAATTGCTATTTGTTCACTAAGAGATAAAATAACGAGCATTTACAGACTCACGGGTTACTCGAGGGCAGCTAGCACGGACGTGCACTGTTTAAAGGGCAATGGAGACATGGATTTTGGAGGATGAAGGAGGAAATAAAGGTACGGATTGAAAGGGAGAAAAGGCAGCCCCCAGGGTCACGGAGGCTTCACTGGAAGGACTGCTGGGTGCAGTGAGAACCAGGGGGGGGACGTCATTTACCCAAGTGACGGGAGGAGGATTGCTGGTTCTGCCACCGAGAAGGTATGGCCGGAGAGGGCAGAAGAGGTGAGCAGCAGGGGCTCGGTGCCTGGGTCTTGGCTGCAGCGCAGGAAGCGATTTAATGACCTAACCAGGTCAGGGAAAGTGAGTAGAGTTACTGATCCACCCACATCCTGTGTTGTACAACACCCCCTCCCTCCCTCACTCTGCCTTGCCAAACCTACTCCATCACAACACTCCTCGCACCTACTTGAGTTTCAGCAGCAGCCATCCTTCACTTTCGATGCACTCCCTCACCTCCCCGTTTATTCACCCACCCCCAGTCCTGAAGCAATGTGATGCATCTGTCCGATGGTCAGCCTCACCGAATGCACCGCATCACCTTCAGTCACTCACAGGTGAGCCTCCACAGACAGTCCAGCTCACAGATTGAGACGGAGGAGGGGGCCATTGAGATAAGTGGCACATCTGCATCCCTCTCAATCGGAGACTGGGCACCCAAGGATGCCCTGGTGGCAGAACTTAAACATCTCTCACCCACGATGGTTTTATTTCATCAATGACTGAACGATGAGGAACCTGAGTGTTACCCAGATTAATTTATATTGCTTTATGTTGTCTTCCAGAGCCTTCACCCGTAGGAGAGGAAGGTGCAGAGGTCAGTGACGTTGATTCCTCAGAGGGCTCATTCTTTCTGCGGGTGCACCGTCACGCGACATACAGGCCCTGCACCAGCGCAGATAATCACACTCCGGTGGGCCCACTTAGACCGTTGGTCGGGTTGTCACCTGGTGATTCACGAGCAGACACTGGTGGCGGGGGGCAGCCGTGGAGAGTCCGCGTCGGAGGGCGCGCGCTCCTCTCCAGGCTCTGCTCAGCTGGATCGAAAGCAAAATACTGCGGAGGCTGGAAACCTGAAATAGAAACGGAAAATGCTGGAAATACTCAGCGAGTGAGGCAGCGTCTGTGGAGCGAGAAACAGAGGGAGGGGAGGAAAGAGCAAAAGGGAAGGTCTGTGATAGGGTGGAGGGCAGGAGTGATTAAATGACAAAAGTGCAAGGAAGGAGGGTGGGAATGGGACAGGTTAAGAAACAGAAGATGGGTCTAGAGGACCTGTGAATGGTAAAAGCAGAACCTTTACCAGCAGGCACAGTCCAGCAAAAATAAATAAATAAATAAATGGGAGCAGTGATTATGGTCTGAATTTATTGGAATCAATGTTGATTCCGGAAGGTTGTAAACTCAGCTGGACACAGATGCTGAACCCAGGGGGCCATCGTTGATAATGAGAATGATCGAGACACAACAGCAACTTTGCAGGTTACTGGAAAATGTCCCTCACATGGTCTCCGGAGAGGATGGAGGAGACCAGCTCCAATATTAGTGGATTGTTGTCCCAGGGAATTGTGAGAATGTCTGCCACGGAGAGAGTGGCCGCCTCCAATGGAGCTTTAAGCACGGCTCTCAAATGAGCCCACGCAGGCCCTGACGATGGCCGTGCAGGAGATGTCTGCCACCTTAAACGGGATGACAGATTCCTTATCCGTGGCCTTACAAGGCGTCACTGGTTTGCTCCAAGCTGCTCTCCAGCAGAGTGATGGGAACGATGTCACGCCGGCCCAGGAGAGGGTTGATGGCGAAAGGGGACGTGGAAGTGGGGACGCCATTCAAAGCTCTCCCACGTCTCACCCATTGCCCCGTCCTCACCCCGTACCCACAATGCTGCCTCCTCCACCGATGGCCGAGGCTGCCCCTGCCCAGGAGCAGGTGGAGCAGTCTTTGGCGGGGCCCTTGCGGGCTCCAAGAACCCAAAGGTCGTTGGCCGAGAGCATCTCAGCTGTCAGGGCGGGGACCTGAGCATCCTGCCACGACCTCTGCTGAACCCTCGGGGGAGGCACCAGGTAGAAGTGGTGGGAAGAATAAGATCAAGTAGTTGTAGTTCACCAAGGGGATGCACGAGGGGCTTTTATTCATGTTGGCTCATAACATTTATTATTTAGCATCAATTCCATGTCTTGCCCATTACCGTGTCCCAAATGTGAAACTGCCCTTTTATTTGCTTCATGGTGAACGTCAATACATGACTGGACCAATTGGGCGGGTGGGCATTGGGTGGATGAGTGGTTGAAGGAGCGTTTTGTGCAAAGTGCGGGGGGGTCGGGGGTTTTGGTGCCTGCACCAGGCAGTCTAAGTTTCCCAAGGTCTCTCTTTTGCCGCTGTTATCAGGAGAGCCTGTGAGAGATGAGGACATCCCTGGTACCAATGTACCAATGGGTGCTCCACCTTCATAGCCCTCGTCCTCCGCGTCCTCGTCCTCCTCCAGCTCCGCCTCCTCACCCTCATCCACTTCCTCTTCTTCGGTGGTGTTGCCATCAGAGGATGATTGACGAGGGCCTTCGTCCTCCTTCACCTGTTACCCTCTCTGCTGTGCGATGTTGTGCAGGACGCAGCAAACCCCCACCATGATTCTTGACTCCCTCGCTGGCGAGTAACGAAGGGAGCCTCCAGATCTATCCAGGCGCCTGAAATGCATCTTCAACATGCCGATGGCTTGTTCAATGACACACCTGGCGGTCGTGTGTCTCTGGTTGTATCGTTCTTGTGCCTCATTGGTGGGGTTCCTCACAGGTGTCATGATCTACTTTCGCAGGGGGTATCCCTTGTCTGACAAGTCTGTCTCCTGTCTGGAAGAGGTCTGGTATGTTGGACTGGCGTAGACCTGTAGGGGCCGCCCACCGCCTGTGCATTGATGGAGTGATAACCCTTGCGGTTTATTAGTATTCCTGGTTCATGCGGTGGTCCGCGGATTTCCACGTGTGAGCGATCGATTGCTCCCTGCACCGGTGGGAAACCAGCCGGAGAGGTGAAACCCAACTGCCCGCCCATTCTGGTGTTTGTCGTCGGGAGGGATGTTCATGTAATCGGACGCCCTGAGAAACAACCCATCCGTCACCTGCCTTATACGTTTACGAGCAGACGACTGACAGACCCTGGAGATGCCTCCGGTCACACCCAGGATGGATCCGGGGTCAAAGAAATTGAGGGCAGCGGTGACCTCTACTGAGACGGGCAATGTCTGGCCAACAGGCCCATCGGGGAGCATCTCTTCCTCAAGGGGGCTGCAGACGCCTGCGACCACCTGGCGTCTCAGTCTGAGCCTGCGTAGGCACTGCTCCTCAGAGAGGTCCAGGAACCTCAGCCTCTGTCCGCGCGCCCTCTCACGTGGGTCGTACCTCCTGCGACCTCGGCCGCTCTGATGGTCTCCTCTCTGCTTTCTCCAGTTCCTTGACGTGCACCTCTCTCCCGTGGACCCGCAGATCCCAGGACTGCACGAGGTGGCTGCCGTCGATGGACATTTTCCTCCTCCTCAGATCTCCTCTGGAATACATCCATTGCGTGCCCCCCCCAACCCCGTCCTGATCTTGTCAGTTTTGATGGGCTCCAAAATTTTGCAAAAGCTGATTCAACACGAGAACACTCTGCCAAACGTTTGCCAGGGGGAGCTGGGAGACCAGATGAAATAGCTGAGTTTTTATTCACATAAAATACCCACATGACGTGCGGCTCAAACTCTCCTCCGTTTCACTGGCGAGATTCACAAGCCCCGGGAAACCTGGGCTGGAAACGCTCAATTTCAAATTGGGTGACATTCAATTTTAACACAGCTGCTTAACGCCGACTCAGTGGGCAGCACTCTCTCACCCCTGAGCCAGAAGGTCATAGGATCAAGCCCCACTCCAGAGACTTGCGCACAATCCAGGCCGACAGTCCCAGTGCAGTCCTGAGGGAGAGCTGCACTGTCAGAGGTGCCGTGTTTTGGATGAAATGCTAAACCGAGGCCCCGTCTGCCCTCTCAGGTGGATGTAAAAGATCCCACGGCACAGTTTGAAGTAGAGCAGGGGGGAGTTCTCCCCAGTGTCCTGGGCCAATATTTATCCCTCAACCAACATCACATGATCTGGTCATTTATCTCATTCTTGTTTGTGGGATCTTGCTGTGCGTAAATTGGCTGCACCATTTCCTACATTACAACAGTGACCGCACTTCAAAAGTCCTTCACTGTCTGTAAAGCGCTTTGGGACATCCTGAGGTCGTGAAAGGCGCTATATAAATGCAAGTCTTTCTTTCTTTTTAACGAGGTTAATTGTCCCGCTAACAATCGCCTGCAGGTGTTTGCAACCATCTTCAGCCAGAAGTGCCGAGTGGATGATCCATCTCGGCCTCCTCCCGATATCCCCACCATCACAGGAGCCAGTCTTCAGCCAATTCGATTCATCCCACGTGATATCAAGAAACGGCTGAGTGCACTGGATACAGCAAAGGCTATGGGCCCCGACAACATCCCAGCTGTAGTGCTGAAGACTTGTGTTCCAGAACTAGCTGCGCCTCTAGCCAAGCTGTTCCAGTACAGCTACAACACTGGCATCCACCCGACAATGTGGAAAATTGCCCAGGTATGTCCTGTCCACAAAAAGCAGGACAAATCCAATCCGGCCAATTACCGCCCCATCAGTCTACTCTCAATCATCAGCAAAGTGATGGAAGGTGTCGTCGACAGTGCTATCAAGCAGCACTTACTCACCAATAACCTGCTCACCGATGCTCAGTTTGGGTTCAGCCAGGACCACTCGGCTCCAGACCTCATTACAGCCTTGGTCCAAACATGGACAAAAGAGCTGAATTCCAGAGGTGAGGTGAGAGTGACTGCCCTTGACATCAAGGCAGCATTTGACAGAGTGTGGCACCAAGGAGCCCCAGTAAAATTGAAGTCAAAGGGAATCAGGGGGAAAACTCTCCAGTGGCTGGAGTCATACCCAGCACAAAGGAAGATGGTAGTGGTTGTTGGAGGCCAATCATCTCAGCCCCAGGGCATTGCTTCAGGAGTTCCTCAGGGCAGTGTCCTCGGCCCAACCATCTTCAGCTGCTTCATCAATGACCTTCCCTCCATCATAAGGTCAGAAATGGGGATGTTCGCTGATGACTGCACAGTGTTCAGTTCCATTCGCAACCCCTCAAATAATGAAGCAGTCCGAGCCCGCATGCAGCAAGACCTGGACAACATCCAGACTTGGGCTGATAAGTGGCAAGTAACATTCGCGCCAGATAAGTCTCGACTATTCCAATGCGCTCCTGCCCGGCCTCCCATCTCCCACCCTCCATAAACTTCAGCTCATCCAAAACTCTGCTGCCCCCCCGTATCCTAACTCGCACCAAGTCCTATTCTCCCATCACCCCCTGTGCTCGCTGAAATAATGTGGCCAAAGGCTACACAGTTGGGAGTTTAATAGTGCCATTGTAAATGACTTGGGGGAAAGTTTGTTTCCGGGGTGGGGGGATGCAGATGGAAGTGGGGTTCGAAGGGGGAGGGTAATGAGGGTAGTGAGGGATAGAAGGAAATGGTGGGAGATGGCTTGATTGAGATCATGAGAGTAAGAACATAAGAACATAAGAAATAGGAGCAGGAGTAGGCCGTTCAGCCCCTCTAACCTGCTCCGCCATTCAATCAGATCATTGGCTAATTTTCTACCACAACTCCACTTTCCCGCCCGATCCCCATATCCCAGGATTCCCTTCATGACCAATAATCTATCATAGAATCATAGAAAATTCAGGGCAAAGAAGGAGGCCATTCGGCCCATCGTGTCCGCGCTAGCTGAGAAACGAGCCACCCAGCCTAATCCCACTTTCCCGCACTTGGTCCGTAGCCCTGCAGGTCACGGCTCTTCAGGTGCACATCCAGGGATTTTTTTAATGAGTTGAGGGTTTCTGCCTCTCCCACCCTCTCAGGCAGTGAGTTCCAGACCCCACCACCCTCTGGGGGGAAAAAAGTTTTCCTCATTTCCACTCTAATCCTTCCACCAATCACTTTAAATCTCTGCCCCCTGGTTATTGACCTCTCTGCTAAGGGAAATAGGTCCTTCCTATCCACTCTATCTAGTCCCCTCATAATTTTGAACACCTCAATTAAATCTCCCCTCAGCCTCCTCTGTTCCAAGGAAAACAACCCCAGCCTATCCAATCTTTCCTCATAGCTAAAATTCTCCAGTCCTGGCAACATCCTCGTAAATCTCCTCTGCACCCTCTCCAGTGCGATTACATCCTTCTTGTAATGTGGTGACCAGAACTGTACACAGTACTCAAGCTGTGGTGATGCATTTTGGTAGATCGAATCGGGCCAGGACCTACTCCGTTAATGGTAGGGCATTGGGGAGAGTTATAGAACAAAGAGATCTAGGAGTACAGGTTCATAGCTCCTTGAAAGTGGAGTCACAGGTGGATAGGGTGGTGAAGAAGGCATTCGGCATGCTTGGTTTCATTGCTCAGAACATTGAATGCAGGAGTTGGGATGTCTTGTTGAAGTTGTACAGGGCATTGGTGAGGCCACACTTGGAGTACTGCGTACAGTTCTGGTCACCCTATTATAGAAAGGATATTATTAAACTAGAAAGAGTGCAGAAAAGATTTACTAGGATGCTACCGGGACTTGATGGTTTGACTTATAGGGAGAGGTTAGACAGACTGGGACTTTTTTCCTTGGAGAGTAGGAGGTTAAGGGGTGATCTTATAGAAGTCTATAAAATAATGAGGGGCATAGATAAGGTAGATAGTCAAAATCTTTTCCCAAAGGTAGGGGAGTCTATAACGAGGGGGCATAGATTTAAGGTGAGAGGGGAGAGATACAAAAGGGTCCAGAGGGGCAATTTTTTCACTCAAAGGGTGGTGAGTGTCTGGAACGAGCTGCCAGAGGCAGTAGGAGAGGCGGGTACAATTTTGTCTTTTAAAAAGCATTTGGACCGTTACATGGGTAAGATGGGTATAGAGGGATATGGGCCAAGTGCAGGCAATTGGGACTAGCTTAGTGGTATAAACTGGGCGACATGGACATGTTGGGCCGAAGGGCCTGTTTCCATGTTGTAACTTCTATGATTCTATGATTCTATGATTCTATGTGACCTAACCAATGTTTTATACAGTTCCAGCATAACCTCCCTGCTCTTATATTCTATGCCTCAGCTAATAAAGGAAAGTATCCCATATGCCTTTTTAACCACCTTATCTACCTGTCCTGCTACCTTCAGGGATCTGTGGACATGCACTCCAAGGTCCCTCACTTCCTCTACACCTCTCAGTAACCTCCCATTTATTATGTACTCCCTTGCCTTGTTTGCCCTCCCCAAATGCATTACCTCACACTTCTCTGGATTGAATTCCATTTGCCACTTTTCTGCCCACCTGACCAGTCCATTGATATCTTCCTGCAGTCTACAGCTTTCCTCCTCACTATCAACCACACGGCCTATCTTTGTGTTATCCGCAAATTTCTTAATCATGCCCCCTACGTTTAAGCCCTATCGATCTCAGTCTTGAATATACTCAATGACTGAGCATTCACATCCCCCTGGGCTGGAGAATTCCAAAGATTCACAATTCTCTGAGAGAAGGAATTCCTCCTCATCTCGGTCCTAAATGGCCAACTCCTTATCCTGAGACTATGCCCCCTAGTTCCAGACTCTCCAGCCAGGAGAAACAGCCTCTCAGCATCTACCCTGTCAAGCCTCCTTTAAGAGTTTTATACGTTTCAATGAGATCACCTCTCATTCTTCTAAACTCCAGAGAATACAGGTCCATTCTACTCAATCTCTCCTCATGGGACAACCTTCTCATCCCAGAAATCATAAAATCATAGAATCACAGAAAATTTACGGCACAGAAGGAGGCCATTCATAAAAACATAGAAAATAGGAGCAGGAGTAGGACATTCGGCCCTTCGAGCCTGCTCTGCCATTCAATATGATCATGGCTGATCCTCTATCTCAATACCATATTCCCGCTCTCTCCCCATACCCCTTGATGACTTTTGTGTCTAGAAATCTATCTAGCTCCTTCTTAAATATATTCAGTGACTTGTCCTCCACTGCCTTCTGTGGTAGAGAATTCCACAGGTTCACCACCCTCTGAGTGAAGAAGTTTCTCCTCATCTCGGTTCTAAATGGCATTCCCCGTATCCTGAGACTGTGACCCCTGGTTCTGGACTCCCCAGCCATCGGGAACGTCCTCCCTGCATCCAGTCTGTCTAGTCCTGTTAGAATTTTATATGTTTCGATGAGATCACCTCTCATTCTTCTAAACTCTAGTGAATATAGGCCTAGTCGACCCAATCTCTCCTCATACATCAGTCCTGCCATCCCAGGAATCAGTCTGGTAAACCTTCGTTGCACTCCCTCCATGGCAAGGACATCCTTCCTCAGATAAGGAGACCAAAACTGCACTCAATACTCCAGATGTGGTCTCACCAAGGCCCTGTATAACTGCAGTAAGACATCCCTGCTCCTGTACTCAAATCCTCTTGCAATGAAGGCCAACATACCATTCGCCTTCCTAACTGCTTGCTGCACCTGAATGCTCGCTTTCAGCGACTAGTGTACAAGGACACCCAGGTCCCTTTGTACATCAACATTTCCCAATCTCTCACCATTTAAATAATACTCTGCTTTCTGTTTTTCCTTCCAAAGTGGATAACTTCACATTTATCCACATTATACTGCATCTGCCATGTATTTGCCCACTCACTCAACTTGTCTAAATCACCTTGAAGCCTCTTTGCATCCTCCTCACAACTCACAATCCCACCTAGTTTTGTGTCATCAGCAAACTTGAAAATATAACTTTTAGTTCCCTCATTCAAATCATTGCTATATATTGTGAATAGCTGGGGCCCAAGCACTGATCCCTGCGGTACCCCACTAGTCACTGCCTGTCACCCGGAAAAAGACCCGTTTATTCCTACTCTCTGTTTCCTGTCTGTCAACCAATTCTCAATCCATGCCAGTATATTCCCCCCAATCCCATGTGCTTTAATTTTGCACACTAACCTCTTATGTGGGACCTTCTCAAAAGCCTTCTGAAAATCCAAATACACCACATCCACTGGTTCTCCCTTATCTATTCTACCAGTTACATCCTCAAAAAACTCCAGTAGGTTTGTCAAACATGATTTCCCTTTCATAAACCCATGTTGACTTTGTCTAATCCTATTGATATTTTCTAAGTGTTCTGTTATCACATCCTTTATAATAGATTCTAGCATTTTCCCCACTACTGATGTTAGGCTAACTGGTCTGTAATTCCCTGTTTTCTCTCTCCCTCCTTTTTTAAAATAGTGGGATTACTTTTGCCACCCTCCAATCTGCAGGAACTGTTCCATAATCTATAGAATTTTGGAAGATGACAACTAATGCATCCACTATTTCCATGGCTACCTCTTTTAGTACTCTGGGATGCAGATTATCAGGTCCTGGGGATTTATCGGCTTTCAGTCCCATTAATTTCTCCAGCATTATGTTTTTACTAATATTAATATTCGGCCTAATCCTACTTTCCTAACATCAGTAGTTGGCCTTTATTGCAAGAGGGTTGGAGTACAAGAGTAAGGAAGTCTTGCTGCAATTGTACAGGGCTTTGGTGAGACCACACCTGGAGGACTGTGTACAGTTTTGGTCTCCTTATCTAAGGAAGGATATACTTGCCTTGGAGGGGGTGCAACAAAGGTTCACTGGATTGATTCCTGGGATGACAAGGTTGTCCTATGAGGAGAGATTAATAGAATCATAGAAAGGTTACAGTATGGAAGGAGGCCATTCAACCCATCAAGTCCGCGCCAGCTCCATGCATAAGCAATCTGGCCGGTCCCACTCCCCCACCCCATCCCCGTAGCCCTGTACACCTCCTTGTCTCAAGTACCCATCCAATTCCCCCCCAAAGGCCACGACTGAATCCACCTCCACCACATTGAGTAGAATGGGCCTCTTCTCTCTGGAGTTTAGAAGGATGAGAGGTGATCTCATTGAAACATACAAGATTCTGAGGGGGCTTGACAGGGTAGATGCTGAGAGGCTGTTTCCCCTGGCTGGAGAGTCTAGAACTAGGGGTCATAGTCGCAGGATAAGGGGTCGGCCGTTTAGGACTGAGATGAGGAGGAATTTCTTCACACAGAGGGTTGTGAATCTTTGGAATTCTCTCCCCCAGAGGGCTGTGGATGCTCAGTCATTGAGTATATTCAAGACTGAGATCAATAGATTTTTGGACTCTAGGGAAATCAGGGGATATGGGGATCGGGCAGGAAAGTGGAGTTGAGGTAGAAGATCAGCCATGATCTGATTGAATGGCGGAGCAGACTCGAGGGGCTGAATGGCCTACTCCTGCTCTTATTTCTTATGTTCTTAAGGATGTGAAGGCCTCAGAGAGGGAGCAGAAGAGATTTACCAAAATGGTGCCAGGGATGAGGGACTTCAGTTGTGTGGAGAGACTGGAGAAGCTGGGATTGTTCTCCTTAGAGCAGAGAAGGTTCAGGGGAGATTTAATAGAGGTGTTCAAAATCATGAGGGGTTTTGATAGAGTAAATAAGGAGAAACTGTTTCCAGTGGCAGGAGGGTCAGTAACCAGAGGACACAGATTTAAGGTGATTGGCAAAAGAGCCAGAGGGGGAGATGAGGAAACATTTTTTGACGCAGTGAGTTGTTCTGATCTGGGATCCCCTGAAAGGGCGGTGGAAGCAGATTCAATGGTAACTTCCAAAAGGGGCTTGGACCCACCCCTTCTAGTGCAGAGACCCCCAAATGCAAACTCCTAGTGCAGAGACCCCCAAACCCAAACCCCTAGCCCAGAGACCCCCAAAGCCAAACCCCTAGCCCAGAGACACCCAGACCCAAACCCCTAGTGCAGAGACCCCCAGACCCAAACCCCTAACCCAGAGACCCCCAGACCCAAACCCCTAACCCAGAGACCCCCAAACCCAAACCCCTAGTGCAGAGACCCCCAGACCCAAACCCCTAGTGCAGAGACCCCCAAACCCAAACTCCCAGCGCAGAGACCCCCAAACCCAAACCCCTAGTGCAGAGACCCCCAAACCCAAACCCCTAACCTAGAGACCCCCAAACCTAAATCCCTAGTGCAGAGACCCCAAACCCAAACCCCTCTAGCCCAGAGACCCCCAGACCCAAGAGAAAAAAATTTGCAGGGCAATGGGGAAAGAGCAGGGGGAATGGGATTAATTGGACAGCTCTTTCAAAGAGCCGGCCTCCTTCTGTGCTGTATCTACTATGATGATATATATATACACATATACATGTATATATAAACATACATACACACACACTATATATATACACACACTATATATACACACACACACTATATATATACACACACACTATATATACACACACACTATATATATACACACACACTATATATACACACACACTATATATATATACACACACTATATACACACACACTATATACACACACACACTATATACACATACACACTATATACACACACACTATATACACATACACACTATATACACACACTATATATATATATATATACACACACACTATATACACACACTATATATATACACACACACACACTAA